>NW_023606136.1:0-60001 GCF_013339745.2 Dermacentor silvarum
AAATTAGGGAAGATTTCACACAGTATACCGGCAAAACGCATATCAGAAGCGGAGCCGATGCGGAGACGTCCACTCGTCTCGACGCCCATGGCGTCTCCCCTCATAAGGCCCTGTGTAGCGAGAGAGAAGCTTCTGGGAGAGGCCGACATGACGACATGGTGACCAAAGGAGCACCCAAGCACCAAGGGCGAACTTAACATCGCGATGGCGCCGATCGTAGTGCTCTTTTTGATTATCCTGCGATGCCAATAGACGAGATTGGGCGACTTGACGCGCCGTAGTGAGCGCGATAGATGACCTCACGAGCGTACTCAGTTGCAACACATGGCACAAAAGGTAGGGATGGTGGCAATGTGGGGTTGCGACCATACAAAAGATAAAAGGGTGAATATGGTAGGGTGTCATGTCGAAACGAGTTATACGCGAATGTCACGTACGCCAGCGTGGCGTCCCAGTCGCGATGATGGTTCGAGACGTACATCAACAGCATCTCTGTAAGTGTTTGGTTAAGACGTTCCGCAAGACCGCCCATTTGTGGGTGGTAGGCGGTGGACAGCTCATGCTCTGTGGCACAAGAGCGGACGAGGTCATCGAAAACTCGAGACAAGAACGAACGTCCGTGGTCTGTAAGTAACTGTCGAGGTGCACCGTGGTGGAGGATGACATCATGGAGGAGAAAATCTGCGACGTCAGTTGCACAACTAGTGGGCAACGCCTTTGTTATCGCGTAGTCGCGTAATCGGTTGCGACAGCGACCCACTTATTCCCTCTAGCCGTCCTCGGAAAAGGGCCAAGCAGGTCAAGGCCTACGCGATAGAAAGGTTCAGGGGGAACTTCAATTGGATGGAGTCTGACAGGTGGCAGGGGAGGTTTCTTCCGGTGCTGACACAATTCGCAAGTTGCAACATAACGACACACAGAACAGTAGAGACCCGGTAGAGACTCGGCAAATACGAGAAGTATTTAGCTACGTGCAAGCAGTCCAAAGCGTCATCGATGCGTGGTAGTGGGTATACGTCTTTTCGAGTAATCTTGTTAAGCGGTGATAGTCAATCAACGCAAAAACGCCACGTACCACCTTTCTTTCTTCACAAGGACAACAGGCGAAGCCCAAGGACTGGCTGATGGTTCGATGATCCCTTTGCGGAGCATTTTGTCCACTTCTAATTGGATGACTACATTCAGCATGCGATACACGATTGGGACGCCAACGAATAGGTTTCGTGTCTCCAGTGTTTATAAGGTGGAGAACAACAGATGTTTGGCCTAAAGGCCTGTCGCCTAAATCAAAGACGTCACTCTACGATTCGAGCAGGAGACGAATGGCCTGGGCCTGATCAGAGGCGAGGTCAGGTGCAACCATTTTCGCGAAGTCATCCGTGAAGGAACCAGAGCTGTGAGCTGCAATTGGCGTTAATAAACCACTCTCGGCATTCAGACTCTCAATGTCAAATTCGGAAGTACTAAAACCGCAGGCCAAAAACATGCTGGCCGGAAGCACTTGAGGGCACAGGCTGAAATTCAGAAGCGGAAGAACAATATCGTTATTGGTAACCGTAACCAGCGTATGCACATCGACGATGGGGCAAAGCACATATTCACCGTGAGGAACCTGTGGCTGTGCGGTCAAAGTAACGTAAGTGACTGCCTTGGGTGACAGACGCACATCTTGAAGCGAGCACAAGTGCAGTGGGGCGGTGCTCGGAGCATCGGAGAATTGAGGTAGTTCCAACTGAAGGATGCTGGTTGCGCAGTCGAGAGCTGAATGATTGGATGAAGATCCAACCAAAGGATAACGTCATGAGGGCAGTTGTCGATCTGAGCAAAGAGAGCAGAAGTAGGGCGGCCGGCTATACTTAAACATGCAGTACACATTCCAAGAACAACCAGCACGCCGCTGTCGGCCACACGAAGCACTTGTGCAGCTGCTGGGGTGAGGACCTTCTTTAAATGTCTACGTAAGCTAACACTCATCACCGATACGTGGGCTGCAGTGTCACGAGTGCTTTGACAGGTAAGCCGTCTACTTGAACATCAATCGCACTTCTCTTTGTGGGCACAGACAGAGGATTTGCTACGGCAGTAGTCAATGCAGCACCACCTCCGAGGGCTGCATTTCTTAGTTTTCCAAAAAGGTGCAGCCTAAAGCCACAGGGGGCGAAAGGCGACATGGCTGCGGCAAACAGGAAGATGGGCGACGCGTTTGCGGTGAACGAGACTGGTGTCCGCGTGGCGATGGTAAGCGATTGTACCACGTGTTCCTGGCAGAGTTGTCGGCGCTGTTTGACTCGGCGGTGTGCGTCACACGGCGGCCATTCCCATCAAAATGGCTCAGGTTGGTCGGCGTGCGAAGTTTTGAGGGCCATGAGTTGCGACAGTATCGGGCGACATGCGGTGACAGGTGAAACATATCGGCTGGTGGTCCACAGTGCTCCCTCAGTTGGGTTCCGATCGGGGCGGAGCGAAAAGGGCATTCATTGACTCTGGGGTTGGCGACAGAATGTAGACCACCATTTTCAATGGCTTGGGGAACTGAAAGAGGGGTAGCAAAAGCACAAATGAAGCACACAAGTAGTTTCAATGGGAAGAGTGCAATGACCGCTGCATAGCCTGTAAATGTATGGCTACCTAAGCGACGTACCACTATGCAAGTTTTCATATTTCATATGCAAGGGTGAAAATTTATCTTACTTTTGCTCCAATTTTATGTTTAATTGAGCACAGCTAATGTTTTGAAATATTCATAAAGTACTTAAAAAATATTCGCATTTATGAATAGTGACTATTCGATTCCAAGACTAAACATATAATAGGACACTCTTAAATTCGTTATTCAAAGATCAGAATATTTGCACACCCCTAGTAGCGAACAACACTACACATGCATCAAATAATGCAAGTAAGCCTTCCTTTTTTTACCAGATGGGCTCCTCACATTTTCACATGTCACTTTCTTTAGTAAAAAGTTGTCGCAGTTTCACCTAAAAGGCGAAGCATCAATTGCGATAGCAAATTTGTAGAGAGCTATACGGAGTAATGATATTAGCTTTATCAGCTGTATAAACTTGAACATGCAGCAGCACCGGCAACGCGCAGAACTGTTGTCGACGCCGTCGGCGTTTTGCCCGCGTTCGCTCAAAATGTGTGCGGCGTTGGTGACTGTTGCCGGAGCCTCTGATATAAATAGGCACTTGGTGCCGCAGCTAAACGTCGCCTCCCTTCCCTCCCCCTCCCCCCCCCACGGCCTCTCTCGCGTCGGAAGAAGGCGTGTTTGCTCTACATATATGGTGATTGTAAAGGAGGAAAGAGACGCCTACTTCTGCAGCCCTTAAGGGAGCACGGCGCAGAACGCGCGTTTGTTCTCCGCCGTGCGTTCACTCCACTGTGAAAGCGCGCGCCCCTCGCACCCTTTCACTCGCACATACAATGTTCGGCGGCGCGCGGCGACGATTTCATCTCCATTGACGTCATACGGAACCTCACGGCGATGGCGACGCCGACGGCAGAAATCTGCTTTTGAGTGTCCATATAATTGCTATCGCAATAATATTAAAATATTCAATATTCAACTTGATATTCCAAGATAATTTTTTTTCTAATACTCTTATTCAATGAGGAAACTTCCCTATTTGAACACCCCTAGATAAATTAAAGGAAGCATTAACTTCCTTTATGCTTTCCCTGCCTGTTGACTTGGTGTGGTTGTAATGTCATTTCGCTGAGCACCACTGCTGTACTGTCATTGATGCATCGTCATCAGCCCGTCTTATGTCTAGGCTTCAAAAAAAGAGCCTCTCCCAGCGATCTCCAATGAGCCGTCCCTGGTGCCAGCTGTTATGCTTTCCCATTTCCTAAATTCATCGTTCGTCTTCCCTACTCATTATAATTCTCTGCTGTGCTTCCCTATCCATTCTGTAAGTCTACTTAATAGACCACCGGTGCCTTATCCTACATCTTACACGAACTGCCCAGCTCCCTTTTATAGGAACACTAAAGGTAAATACTAACCAACGGGAACTGCTAAATACAATTCCAGAAACCTCACAGTGGTAGCATAAGAGAGGTGGACAAACGGCGCTGCTTTGCCAATGCGTGGGCCACACGTTACACGATGGCTCTCTATTGCCGCTGCTTTGCCATTATCAGGGGTAGTCTGGGCTCATTTCAACGCTCCACCGTACTTGAAAGTACATAGCGGCAGGCGTCGCGAGCATTTAAACTGTATTTTTACCTCTGACTTTTGAGAAAGAGCTTCGCGTCGTAGTGCCGTACACCAGAGAGTTATTCAATAACAGTGAACAGTTGCCGTCGCTTAAAACGGACTCTTTGCGTGGATTTATGCTTGCAGCGCCACTTCAAACGTGTAGTTTATTGCTTGTTTACTTTATTGTTTTCTTTCTTTATTTTGCCGGATACAGATTGGTTCTGAGAAGTATGCGGTGACTAATGCGTTGTTGCCAAATGAATCACATTTGAAACGAATATTTTTTAACACGAAAGTGTTTTATGCCGGGGTCCACCAAGACTTCACTGACGTATTTCCGTCACGGAAATACATCAGCTTACAATGTACACGAACATAATACAAAGAAAGAAACCAGAAGAAAAAGTTCCACAAACATGGAAAATTTGGAAATCGAACCCACGACCTCTCGGTCCGCGACGATAGATCGCCGAGCGTTTAACTCATTGCGCCACAAACGCATTTGCAGAGAGCTACACAGACGCGCCTTATATATCTAACACTCCTCCGTGTACCCGCGCTCTTGCTCGGGGCGGTGCCGCCGCCTACGAGCAGAAAAGAGAAGTACTGCATTATGACACTAACGCGCACCGACAGTGAACGCTTCGGTGGTCTCAGCACTACGACGCCTCGATGCCAGCATTCAAAGGGACGCTGGCATCAAGAAGCACTACCAACGCCACCTAGGTGGCGTTCACCGTACTCAGCACAGCGGAGCGTGGCCTCCGCAATTAGCTCTGAAAATGTTTCTGAAGTTGATCGCGGAGGCTGCAATTACGACGCGCTGTACGCGCTGATTTGACTCGGTGACGATTCAGTTACGTGCTTTGTCTTTCGCGTTGTATTAGTGTGTCAGTTACGTGCTTCGTCTTTCGCGTTGTGCTAGCGTGTGCAGCGTAGTGCAGCTTCCATATGCACGACGGTTGCTCATGGTCATCGACGTTGGTAGTCGTGATGGAGGAGACGTGCCACCAGGCGTCAGCGTGGGTGCATCAACGCCTAAGGGCGCTTTAGCCACAAAACACCAATAGACATTATATATCAATGTGCAATAAACATTACACTACTTCTGTGAAGACACGTTTCACTTTCGTGTTCTATATCGATTCCTATATAAGAGGGATCAACCACATTTTTTTTTTATATGTTCCTGATCAAGTACATGTTAATAAAAAATCCTTTATTAGCATGCACGACTAATATGCATAAACAGTACTTACTGTCTGCCCAAAAGCTTCTGTTGGTCTGTTAACCAATATATATATTACTGTTACTAATACTAATGGAAAACATTGGGTCAGGAAACCGTCAGTTTCCAAGCACGTTACTGAAAGATTAAATCAATGGGAGCACAGGCTGATTAAAAAATCGGCGTTTCCTGCAACACCGTGATATTCCTTGTTTCAGCGTGCACAATCTGTCTGCAGTGTGTATCCCAAGTGCGCTGCATTTACAATGGTCACTGTTTTTGTTCGTTGTTGCTCAGTTTTGTTCGTTGTTGCTCAGAGTGGCCGGCCAAGGTCAGTTGAGAACACTAAGGCATGGCAGTGCCGCTCTGTCTAGACAGCATTTCGCAGGCCTCTCCATCTGAATCTACGCACGAACCCAATGCTACCTGATAACTTAAAGCCCAATGCTACCCACAATGACGTGAAAACTAAATGCTTTTTTTACGCTGTACACTCACCGGTAAGAATTCTCATGTTTCCAGAAAAATACATGCGTGTCCCTTTTGGGACCGGCACTGTGTCGGTCTTGTCAAGATTACCCGTGCCGATAAGAAACTTCTGAGCTCCATAGAGACTCGTACACTTATTATTGCGGGCAAGGCCGGCAGACAACCTCTACAAGCTATTAAAAACATATAAAGCCACAAATATTGAGATAATAACCGACCTTTTACGTCACAGCAAAAGCTTACGGTGTGCATCTTTGAGCCCACAAAACCCCACCTGGCGAGAGCTGTAGAAACTCGAGAGGTGTGGCGACACGCTTGGCGGCGCTCATTTGGCCACCTCTCCTATTCTACCACCGTGCTCACAGTGCTTGTTTCATGCCAAGAAAATACTTAGCTCATGAGAAAATTGCATACCTTTAGCGCAATTCAAATACCCCACAAGTGGGGAATGGCGATGTTGCATACGCCATCACCGCCCTTTACTGCCATTGGTGAGCAAAATGGCACCCGACAGACAGTGCTACGGTTGTTTGAACAAAACGCAAATGCGCGGCCATCAAGAAACTGAGCCAAGACAGCATCTTGATAGACCACAAGGCCCTTGTGCAGGCAATGAACCATTCGGTGTCCTGTTACTCGCCCCGCAAGAGTCGACACCTTTTCTACATCTCCGAGTTTACAACTTTCCGCCACATCAAGGGCACTGACAACGTTCCAGCCGACGTTCTGAGTCGCGTCAATGTCGTTTCCACGTTGACGTCGGAACCTTTCATCATCGATGTCGACTTACTCGCCAGTCCTCAGCGTGACGGCACCGAACTTCATACACTGCGGAATTCGTCAACGTCCCTGAAATTGGAGGACGCCGTTGTGACTCCAGATGGTACGTCCGTCGTCTGCGACACTTCTACCGACACGCCTAGACCATACATTCCGGCATCCCTTGCAGACGTCTATTCGAAACCGTGCACAACCTGTCGCATCCTGGCATACACGCGACACAGAAGCTTCTTTACAGTCGTTTCGTTTGGCCTCGGCTGAACACACAAGTTTGCGATTGGATTCGCTGCTGTTTGTCGTGCCAATGCTCCAAGATCCAGCGTCACCCCATTCCGCTTGCCAAGTCTTTTCTTCCACCGGATGCTCGTTTTGACGCCGTACACCTGGACCTTGTCGGCGCTCTCGCACCTTCGAAAGGTTACTGCTACATACTGACATGCATCGACCGCTATACACGGTGGCCAGAAGCTACACCTATATCAGACATCTCAGCGCCCACTGTTGCAGCAGCTTTCGTGTCTACATGGATTGCAAGGTTCGGCTGCCCATCCACAATAATCACCGATCGCGGTTGGCAGTTTGACTCAGCACTCTTCAACGAGCTACTCAAAGTACTCGGAACGACACGTTTTCGCACGAATGCTTACCACCCGCAGTCCAATGGACTTGTTCAACGTTTTCACAGGCATCTCAAGGCCTCCCTTATGGTGCATGAATCGCCAGAGAAATGGGTTCTACATTTGCCTCTCGTCTTACTTGGCATCAGAGCCCCACTCAAGAGCGACCTAGGTTGCTCCTGGGCTGAGCTCGTCTACGGCACTCACCTACGCCTTCCATGCGATTTCTTTGTCGCCACCAGCAAAACATCTATGCCATCACCTGCCGACTACATTGCCGAACTGCAAGCTTTCTTCAGCCAGATGTGCCCCATGCCTACACGTTAGCAAGAAGCAAGGTCTCCGTACATTTCTCCCGCACTCACCTCTGCTACCCACGTTTTCGTGCGTAACTGTGCCGTGCGGAAGCCTTTGCAGCCACACTACTCTGGGCCACATTGTGTTTTCAAGCGTCGTCCGACAACTTTTGTCGTGAATGTCAACGGCCGATAAGACACAATTGCCCTGGAACGTCTCAAACCCGCCTACATTGAAGCACCCACGCCATCGGCCCCACCAATGTGCGACGCAACCCTGCTGCATCCATCAACGCCGCCTCCGTCCGTGACACCCAAGACCAACGCCAAGACACGCCGCGTCACGTGGACTTTTTATCGTTCGTTGAACTTTCCTCCTCTCTAGGGGGGGGGGGTGCCCTCTGTAGCGGCAGCAGCATCGGCGTCACAGGAAGAATACGCAGACGCTCGCGTCTGCACGAGGCGCGAGCGGCTGGCACGCACCGGCAAAGGCTAGCGTTTCGAAAGAGATTAAAAATGCTACACTAAGAGATCGGATGTCAGTATTTGTTCTCCCACAAGAGCCCGCGATTTTACCGGTCTATGTGGTCGCTCGTCGCCACAAAATTATTGTTCTCTTGTCTGGGCTACCACTTCTGAAACAAATATCAACAGGTTGTACATACTGCAAAAGAAGGCTCTTCACGCTATTTGTAATAAACCATATGATTTCCCTTCAGCTTATTTATTTCATAAACTTAAGACACCAAAAGTACAGGCCCTTTTAAAGTATCATTTAGTGCATGTGTATAAAAATGAACAGAAAAAAAAAACTACATTACTGTGATGGTTAACTTGAAGCTACACGAAACTCCATTACAGTGCAAGAAAGCCAGAGTACTGGCACATACCACAATCGCGCACTAACTATGGATCACAAATGCTGCGCTCCCGGCTACCTCTGTTATTAAATGATCTTATCATTAATAAAACTGATATTGCGACTTGTTCTCCTCCTGATATTCTTGATTTTTTTTTCTCATATGTGAGTTGTACATTGCCTATATGCTTATCAAGCGCAGTGAGATTTTGTGCGTTTTTTTCTTGCTTGCTCAGATCTTGCTTTTGTTGTTTTTCCACACCTGATTTGCGATGCTCATGCATGATATGTTGTAGTGCTTGAATTTGTAAGTAGTTGGGAAAACTGTATTTCCGCTCTGCTGCTCTTTTTTTTTTTTTTTACGGGTATTTGGGGCTGGTCAGGCTGCTACGAGCAACTTTTTCCCCCACTTTACCCCCGCAAGGCTGTACTTAGTTTTTGTGGAAATAAAGCATACATACCCAGCCAAACACTGAGCTAACATTGCCGTAACAAAGTGCAAAACACTTTAAACATTTAGGAAAACAACGTGGTCATGATTACGCTCCTGCCTAAAATTTACGCCAGCAGCAGAGTAGAATGCACAAGGTGACTGCTATATTAGCTCTGTGTTTGGTTGAGTTTTGTGCCACCAGGTGGCTCTACCGTGCAGGCCATTCACATTTTCAGGACCACATCTTATGGGAATGCCCCAGCAATCCGCCCCCTAGAGAGCTCACAATACAAGCTCCCTCACCGGAGGTGTGGGAATCGACACTGGGATCGACAGACCTGGTCATTCAAACCAGGCTGGCAGAGTGGTCAGCTAGTGCTGCGGCTCCCTCGGCCCCAAACTAGTCCCCCTGTCCAGCCTGGGCTCCATTTCCCCTCCCTTCTATATATAATAAAGTATTTCCAAACCTCCACCTCCCCTCATCACCGGACACACTAAACTCTATTGTGGTAGTAATCCTTCGGCGTGAAGTGACAGCCGCAAATGCATAGATGCTGGTGCCGATCAGATACCGAGAGCTGCAGCCACTCCACTTGCATGTTGCCTTGCAGAGGGACTCAGCTTGACATGTCGCCGATCGCTACATTTGCAGCCCACAACGCAAGGGCGAACCATGGTGCTCGCGAAAAGACAGATCGAGACCAACACAGACCGTGCAGCTCGGGTCAACACGCAGCACGTTGTAACACAAGCAGACGACAGTTGCTGCGTGCTGGAGTGTAGTGAGGATTTGTTCTTTTGCATTATCTTCCTGTTACTTTATTTTTCATAGAAACAAATTAACTAATATCCCCCAACTATTACAAACAACATTTCTTCAGCATAAAGTTAGAAACATTATCGATGACGTGCCCCAAGCAGCCAATCGAATAGCTCACCCTACTGACGTCATATGGTCATCAAGCGTCACTTGGTCAGGGGCCGCTGAAAACTCAGGAGAGCGGTGCCACTGCGATCAGCAGCTATATAGATTTTTAAAACCTTGTAATAAATTACACGCTTTATGTGGAGCGCTTAAATGCGTCACTTAATGATCAGAGGGACCAACACTAACAGCTTAGTTCGTTTATACAAATCGTCAAAATCGTTTCAGAAACGCTTTAACGTTACAGTTAATATTTTTTGGCCAATCGCTCATTGCGTGGTCATTAAGTTAAAAAAGAAGCTTGAAAAGAAGTTCTTTTCTTTTTCTAGCTTCTTTTTTAACCTCCCAAGTTTCTGTAGCATGTCAATGCAATGACTACTGGTATGCACCAAATACAAACAAGACGCTCGCGTGTCTTGTTTGTATTTGTATAAAGATGGCATTATCAGTTCCTTTAGCATTTCCGACCTTACTAGCGCACTTATCACCGTTCAGTGAAAAACCTATCTTCTTTATAATATACAGATTGGTTCCTTTGTACTTGTGTATTGTATAATCATGTGCCTTGCTTGCCAAGCCCGGAGGTACAGACCCTGTCAAGCCTGATTAATGGCTTTTTGTCTGTACCCACCAAGTGTCATTGATTTTCATTGATGCTGAAATAAAATGATTGATTGATTGATTAACTTGTATGTTCAAGGACAGCAGTAAGCTGCCGGTCATGATCTAGTAATAGCTGTGTGCTGTATGCACTCCAACCCACTTTTATTCCGGAAATTTCCTTGTCAGGAATCAGGTCCCCTGTGAGTAACTGGCCTAAATAAACATACTCTTGCCCAGATTCTAGAGGCTGACTGCCAATCATGAGTACTTGTTTTTTTTTGCTAGGCTATTGGACATTACCATTACCTTGTACTTTGTATCTTCAACCCTACTTTGTCTGCTAAGGTTATCAATCGTTTCTAGCAAGTCATCAGCAATGTTGCTGAACAGGTCAATGTCATCAGCATATTGCTGAGAATTTTGTTGCTGATTGTTTGCAGTGTCTCGCAGTCGAAAGCACTCCTTGCCCTTTGACATCCTGTGGAGGGTAGCTGTGGGGTCTTTATATAATTTGCAAATAAATCCCCATGCTTCCTGCACTCCTTCATGACGCTGGTATCTGTACTGAATCAAATGCCTCTTTGTAATTCCTGAATTCATATGAAGAGGTTGGTTGTACTATGATAATGCCTGTAGTAGTAGGCAGTTATTTTCAAATGTATTGCAAGGCCAAGCAGAAAGAAAGGCTTGTTTTAAGAGGAAATACAGAGGAATGGCAAGTCCCTTGTAACAGAACCAATTATGTGAGAAAAGCTTAAGGTTTGTCATGCCAGCACACTTAATACTGCACAAGCCGCGTTTACTAAGCGCTTTGAAAATGACAGATTTTCGCGCTTGATCTTGAAATTCTTCATTTTCTGTTATTTTTTTTACTGAGTATATCTATGCTGCCTCGTCTATCATTAAAACTGTACCATCTCGTGTTTAACTGCGCGCTACAAGTGTTGTAGCTTGAGTGAGCTTGATTGCGTGTTCGACTGCCGCGCAACCAATCAAGCAACGAAGCACACGCAAGCTGCAGCACCGCAAGCCTACATCTTCCTGTGAACCGCTCGCTCGCCTTGGAACGTTCGCCCGAATCCCTTTATGTGGAGAGTGGAATAAAGTTTCATTCACTGAGACAGCAGTGCTTCGAGCGAGTGCCTGGGAGGCTACTCCGTGATCAACCAAGTCAGATAGCAAGGGCAACATTCGGCTACGCTCACCCATAGCGGACAGCGTGTCCACATTGGCCCGTGCGCAGACGTCCAAGGAGCCGTGGAGCAAACAGCTGGCCACCAAGTCGGCTGGGCCCCGTTGAGCCGCCAATGCCAACGCGAATGAAAAGTCGCCTTCGCCAACAAGCAGGCACACCATGTCACCCAGTGCGCTGTAATGTGTACTGTCGATGTTCAACAACAGCCAATGCCTCCTTTACTAGATGCCCGTCGCGTTGCTCGCTTTCCCATTGGGGCGGCGGTTCCCTTAGTTCAGCATAAATTCCGTGAGGCGGCGCTCGTTGCCTTTTCAACTTCCGGCGGCTGCGGCAGCGGCGATCGACGACTTCCGGCGGCCCTTCTATACAGTACACTGTACCTTCTATAGCGCCTGCCGACTCCGAGACGGTAACAGATGCTACAGTAATCTCAAAGGCCGCAGCACGTGATCTAAGTTGCAGACATGCGCCACAAGCGGCGCTCGTTGCCTTTCGCGGATGATGATGGTATACGGGTTTGTGGAGACACATCTTAGGGACATGGAGCAACCTCCCTGTAACCCTGACTATGCATGGGAATATTGCAATAGAACAGAGGGAAGCAGAAAAGGGGGTGGAATTGGTGCATTCATTCATAAAAGTATGAACTGGCAAAGGGTCAAACAGGAATGCAAGGAGCATTTATGGCTAAAAGGGAAAGTTGCAGGAGAGCAGACACTCCTTGGCTTTGTATACTTGTGGACAGGAGCAAATGCCACAGAGGAAAACAAAAAAATGCTGGAATGCATATCAAGTGACATTAATGAGCTAGGAGAAGGGTGCGAGATTATTATACTAGGAGATATGAACGCACACATAGAAGACATGGACGGGTACACAGACTCAACAGGCAACATGATGCTGGATATGTGTGAAATGCATGACTTAGTTGTATGCAACAGTACTGAGAAGTGTGAAGGGCACATAACATGGGAGGTAGGGAGCCTGCAGTCGACGATAGATTATGCACTAATGTCACATAGGATGCACGATAGGCTAAATGTAATGAGCATAGATGAATATGGCTCCAGAAGTCTAGGTAGTGATCACAAACGTATTAAGGTGAGTTTTAGAAGGGAAATGAAAGTAGGTAGGAGGCAAGATGAACAACCAGGTGGGATATTTTACACGGAAAAGCAGCTTGAAATAGCAACCCAGCAAATTGAGGAAGTAATTTCAGAGGATACAAAAACAGAATGGACATATGCAAATTTAACAGGACTATTTGAGCTAGAGCTTACTAAGGTACGAGTCAGGACAAAAGGGAACAGAAGACGTAAACCCAAGAGCTGGTGGGATGAGGAGGTTAAGAAGGCCATAGAGAAACGCCAGGAAGCATCCAGGGAACACAGATATTCAAAGCAGAGGGGTGAACCAGAAGCTGATGTAGGCAGAAAATGGAACAACTTCTTAAGCTGTAGAAGGGAAGCATCCAATTTGATCAATGAGAAGATCAGAAGAAAGGGGAGCCAATGGTTGTCAGAAGTAAACAAAAAGGATAGAAAAGCAGCGAAGAAATTTTGGAAACATCTCAACTCCTTGAGTAATAAGACTAGCCTAGAGCAGAGGTTTATAGTTACAGCTCAAGGTGTTCGACTAGAGGGAGATGAGGCAATGGAACATATAAGAACAATGATGACAGAAAAATTTAAAGAACGAAACATAGCATGTGCTCAATCAGGTGAGGATGGACTAGTCAGTGCAGTGGCTCCACTGGCACAAAGCGAGTGGGAAAGGGCAGAGAAGAGGGTTCCTAGTAGCACGTCGACAGGTCCTGATGGCATCCCAATTATGTTGATAAAGACATTGGGCCCAAAATCTAAGAAAGCATTAAGAGAGGCAGTGAGCAAAATGATAATGGACGGTAAAGCCCCTGACGGGTGGAGACTGAGCAGGATGAGCATGATATATAAGGGAAAGGGGGACAAAGCTGACATAAACAACTACCGTCCCATAACAGTGACGTCAGTGGTTTACAGGGTGGTGATGCAGATTATAAAGGACAGACTGCAGGCATGGGTGGAGAGCGAGGAGGTGCTGGGGGAACTACAAAATGGGTTCCGAGAACAAAGAAGGTTAGAAGATAATCTGTTCTCATTGACACAGTGTATTGAATAGCAGAAAAGGAACACAGGCCCCTATGGCTTGCCTTTCTGGATATCAAGGGAGCCTATGACAGTGTAATCCAAAAGGATTTGTGGGACATACTGGGCACTCTAGAGGTGGAAGATGGAGTAAGAAATCTTTTAAAAGATATCTATAAAAGTAACAGGGTGCTTATAAAATGGGAAAACAAGGTATCTGGGCCTATAGAGATACAGCAGGGGCTTAGGCAGGGGTGCCCTCTGTCACCTCTGTTGTTCATGCTGTATTTACAAGGATTAGAGAAAAAATTAGAGAGGAGCGGACTTGGCTTCAACCTTTCCTATTCCAAGCAGGGAGAATGGATTAAACAGTCATTACCAGGACTGATGTATGCAGATGACATTGTACTTATGGCTGACAGCAAGGAAGACTTGCAGAGATTAATGGACATCTGTGGTAAAGAGGGAGATAGCTTAGGTTTGAAGTTTAGTAAAGAAAAATCGGCAGTCATGACTTTTAATGATAATCAGGGCAGCGAGCATAGGATACAGGAGGTTACGCTGGAGGTGGTGGATAAGTACAAATATCTTGGAGTGTGGATAAACAATGGGGCTGAGTACCTAGCGGAACATGAAAAATATGTGACGGCTAAAGGTAGCAGAAATGCAGCTGTGATGAAAAATAGGGCACTGTGGAATTACAATAGGTACGAAGTGGTGAGAGGGATTTGGAAAGGGGTGATGGTCCCTAGTTTGACTTTCGGCAATGCGGTCCTGTGCATGAGATCAGAGGTTCGAGCAAGGTTGGAAGTTAAGCAGCGAGGGGTAGGTAGACTGGCTCTGGGAGCACACGGAAATACACCAAATCAGGGGGTACAGGGTGACATGGGATGGACGTCATTCGAGGGCAGGGAAGCCAGCAGCAAGATAGAATTTGAGGAGCGATTGAGAGAGATGGCAGAAAAGCGGTGGGCAAGGAGAGTTTTCAGTTATTTGTACATGAGGAATGTTGATACAAAATGGAGGAAGCTGACCAGAAAACTGTCAATCAAATATTTGGACTGCAGGAGGGGTGCAAACCAGGAAACAGCAGTTAAGAAAAAGGTTAAGGAAACAGAGAGGGGTCTGTGGAAAACAGGGATGCAGACGAAATCAGCACTGGGCACATACCGAACTTTCAAGCAAGAAATTGCCAAAGAAAATATCTACGATAATTCTAGGGGAAGCTCTTTGTTGTTTGAAGCCAGGACGGGAGTATTGCGGACTAAGATGTACCGAGTCAAGTACCAAGGTATAGACACGTTGTGCTGTGCGTGTGGAGAAGAAGAGGAAACGGCTGAACACCTCATACTTTTCTGTAAGGGGCTTAACCCTACAGTGCAAGGCAACGGGGCTGATTTTTTCAAAGCATTGGGGTTTAGGGACAGTGAAGGCAAAATAGACTTTAAGCGGGTAGAAATAACCAAACAGAGGTTATCTGATTGGTGGATAAAATTAAGGCAGGGGTGAAATTTCACCCACCACAAAGTACAAATTATCTTAATAGTCATGGCTAGGTGGCGTATGTCACCGCCCGATTTAAAGGGTTCAGCCTCATCCATCCATCCATCCATCCATCGGAGAAGAGAAAAGGGAGAGGGCACGGAACCGGGTTTACCGGACCACGCGGCAGGCATCTAGTAAAGGAGGCATTGCAACAGCGCATGCTGTGGGGCCTCCTAGATCAAGGAGGTCGCGAAGCTTCCATAGAGAAAGAAATTCAACAAGAGGGGACACTCGGCAAAAACTGGCAACTTTTTGGGCAGCGTCTCCTGTGCCGCAGTGCACTCTAGACGAGTCCACACAGACACGGCTCCAGCAACGCACAGAAGTGACGTCACTTTAATAAATTAAACTAAAAACAAGCGAAATATATAAAATCTTACTAGACAATGCGTTGAACTTACATCGATATGAAAGAAAGTTGTCTTACGCGTTAATTAATATACACATTTTGATTAAGGACATCATCGCAAAATGTTTTCAACCATACTAGTCATGGGTTCCTGTATAATAATAGTTAGCGTTCAGTATTGCAAGAGAGCAAAATATTATTTTAGCTATCAGGTGCCTGCAGAGAAAGAAAGAAATTTTATTGACCATCTTGCGCGCTGTATTCCCCGCGCGGCACCCGAGAGCCCTAGGGAACAGGCACGCTTCTCAGAAGCGTATCGCCGCAGCGCGGCTGTACCCGGTTTGGGTCGAAACCGGATATCACGTGGGGTCAGCGAGGTACTCCCTGCCCCTAGGTAGGCGTGAAAGTAGCTAGGGAATGATTCCTCGGCCATGCCTGCCATGTCCCCAGTCCCTGTGTGCCTAGAAGCATCCGCTGGCCCAACACACGCATGCACGTTGCGCGGGAGCGGCCGCATACAAAACGCCGCCGACAAGAATTCGCGGTGAGAACGTCGTCGACCGCATTACCGCCAACCCAAAGGACTGCGACCTCAAGGTACGTCTGCCGAAACTGCAACTTGTGACATAAAGCGGCGATGCACTTTCATTTTTTTTCTTCTAATTTTAGGCCTTGCTCCTTCAGCTGTAGCGCGACGTGAGCCCTGCCATTTCACTTTCAAGATACGTAAGCTGCTTCGACACTGAAAATGCCGACGCAATGGTGAGTTGGAAAAACCATCGCTTATTTACGCTGCCAATTCGCGTGCATGCGACCCATACCTTCTTTTTTTCTTTTTTTTTTTCTTTTTTGCGGCATGCGATTGAAGTAGAGACTGCGATCGTGACTTCATGGCCCTCGCATTGTTATCTTCTGCAACACCCAATCGTCGCGAGCTAACATGTTTTTCAAATTTGTCAGTGCTAGCGCATCTCTTGATGTGAGCGCAAGTTCGTGTCTTTAATGACACGTAAACAATGCGCTGATGTATGCACGCTGCATTGAATGATTTACTGTTTACCTTGGTCATTGATTACATTAAAAAAAAAAGCTGCAGATATGTCCTTTGTAAAATCTGAATTACTTAAATGCGATCTTACGAGCACTTGAAAAGAAAAATTACTGGCTGATTAGTTTTCATATTCTACTACACCTGCCCGCTTCACAGCGGCTTACGAGCCAGAAATGTATGCAGCAACAGTTTACATTAAATGTAATATGTTACAAGACGACAGTAAATAATCTTGCACCCAAATTGATCATGAACAGCAGCTGCTACAGGGGCGCAGATATTTGTACCAAATAACCATATTCTCATAGCTGACAAGCGAGAGGGAAAATTTATTTCGTAGGAATGAAAAGCAGAGGTGAGCCTGAACTAGTATATTCTTGCCTGATACTCTGCTAAGGGGAAGGTGCAAAGGGGAAAAAAAGTCTTTAAAGGTGTTGAGGAAAAAAAGGATCACATGTGCACAATAATCACATAACGCAGTGGTCTCTCTAAACCTCAAGTATAGTCCTGTGTTCTGCAAATAGTCTAGAACAGCACTCGTAGCTATTTCTTGCTGCAATGCTGTCACGGTAAGCACCCAGAATTTCAGCTTCTGATAATCTTTGCCTTTGTTGCTTGCGAGCACAGAGGGCACCATCTGCTGCTCTCGCAACTAGTAACAGATGTCGCAAAAATGTGCTGCAGAATCTCAGGCATGTGGCAGTATTTACAGTTGAGGGATAAGATTTTGTAACGATTCCTTTTCCAGTACTAATGGCTTTTTGCATTCGTGAGTGGTCAGAGTGACAGCGTGTTGCTCAGGGCCGCGATTTTGTAGCAATGCCTTATGACTTATTCTATAATAGTCTTATCATCCACTGCTCACGGCCGGCTGAGCCCGTTGATAATGCGAGTGGACCGTCGCTCTGACCACTGACAAAGCGCGAAAAGGCATTATTACTGGGAAGGCATCGCTACAAAATACCGGCCCTGACCACACATGAACGCGAAAAGGCCGTGCTATAGAATTGTGGCTCAGTCTGTCAGTATAACCAATGAGATGTGCATAGCATTGAGTGAAGGCAACATGAAGACGAATTCAATAACGCATGCTTGCTTGTCTCTACTTTGATCTTAAATGGGAAGTGAACAACTTCTCATAATTTCTTCATTATTTTTTAAAACAAGTTGTATAATGTGCCCTAGTTTATCGCACAATTATGTCCAACATATTTTAGATGCAAGATCTTGTAGTGTTGGGTCTGTGGAAAACAAAACAACGCAGGAAAATCTCAGCGCATTTTTATTTAAGCAATGTTTTGACACCTTAAATGGCATGGCCATCTTGTTCATTGCTTTATATTCGTTACCTCTGGTGCAACGCGAGTTGACTTGGAATTAGCATGGACGTAGCATATATATTTTAAATTGTGCCTGGTGCATGACATTGTGAAAAACCTTGAATGTGAACCCGCTACAAACAACATACTGGCACCTAGCAAGAACACTCAACCGTCTACCTTCCCACACATTTTCCTGAAACAGTTTGCACACGTTATTCAAAATTGCCACACCATTCCAATCATAAGTGTTTCAGGATATATACGACACATTTCATTTGTGTCAGCAACGACACTAGTGGAAAACCTGACAGTCAATCTGTCTCTAATAAAGAATCCGTGTTGCTGATATCTGCTCAATAACTGAGATCTAGGGGGGTATTCTGTAAGAGTTCACCTGGACTGTCCACTTCAGCTGTCGCCATTGGCTCCAGCTTCACGAGCGCGAAGGAGACTGGCTGGCACCTTCGTGCTCGTGAAGCTGGCGCTAATGGCGACAGCCGAAGTGGACAGTCCACTAGGTGGACTCTTACAGAATACCCCCCCGCCCCTGGGCCAGGATAATATAGATTATTCCTTCCGTTCGATTCTATACCACTCTTATCATCCGCTGTTCACTGCCAGAAACTCGCCAGTTCTAATGGGTATAGGTGTCCCCTGGCCCAGTGCTCGGCACCTTCTACGAGTTCTCATCTTGCAAGGGGCCCTCCAAGGATTAAAGAAAATGGGTCTGGGCTGCTTCCACGGCAGCAGTTTCCTGTGTGGCATCCTAATGCAGCTGTTAGGTGGGGATGCCCTTGGATTGGAAAGAAACACCCCTTTCCAAGTATCCCGTAATGGCTGAGCACCTGACCGGAAGCACAGTTATACCTATTTTACCGGTGGGTACCAGGCGGCAGCGCTACTCAGCCTCCCACAGCAGTGGCAAATGCTCGTCTGGGTCACCATCGTTGTGGTGAGACAAGGGGCACCTTTCAAATCTCTATAGCGCCCCTTTCGACATGAAAACTCCTACAAACAACTGAGCACCAAGCCGGAGGACATCTCTACCCAATAAAAATCTGATAGGTTCCCAGTGGCACTGGGATTCTAACCAAGTACCTCCCTGCATACGAGGAAGACGCTCGACCATTTCGCCACCGCTGCAATACTTGTGTCCTGCCAAACAGATCCGCTGAGCACCTTGCCCAAGAGTGCCTTACTCACACTGGGTGTAGCACCACATACTGGCTTGCAGAACCACCATCCATGACCAGGTCGCTACAAATCCTGTACCCATTCACGTCAAGTCATCCTCAGACCGAAGTCCTCCTAGCTAGCATGATGGCCCACCCTGCTATTGTCACCTTGTTGGTCTCGTTGTGGGCTAGACCCATGTATATCGAGTAGGTGGGGGCATAACTCCCCGAATGTGTCCTGTGAAGGACACCTTTTTCAAGCGCTGTGGTGCCAAAGCCGCAAGCACCATATCTGCGCATGTGGAGCATGTATCGAAAGCCATGTGCTTTGCTGTTATGCCATTGTGATAGTACATATCACAAATAAGATTATGCAGTAACATAAATGAGAGCTTTAGATTGTGCTATCGAAGCATTCAGGAGTCCCTATCTTTTAGTATGTGTGTGGTTGCGTGCCCAAGCAAAAAAGCATTATAGCTTTGCATCCCCAAATGCAAGCAAGCCACACGCACTCGCAGCACGTAGTCAAGGTGGTGGTAGCATTTTTTAATATATAAAGCTAACCATAGAATTGCAAATAAAAAGACAATAGTTTCATGAAAATAGTTTATTTACATGCAGTTAAGTTGGCCCAAGTTGGAGCCCGGGGGCCACATGCATGACACTAACGCAGGTTGTTTATTCTTTCACAGCTGACGTCGTTTGGGTTCTTAGAACAGTGACCGGGACCGCTAGGGATAGTGCACTTCCACTGCGGTGTCCAAGATATACGGTCATTTAACGGAGAAGCGTACATAACGAGAAGCGAAGCAGCCACCTCACCGCGCGCATATCACTCAGTGGCATATAGGCGCATTCTTGGGGGCTAACATAAACACAGGCACTGCCGGGGGTGGCGGCATTCCCTTTGCGGTGTGGGAGACAGTTTACGTCGTCTAGCATACGTATGTAACGGGAAACTTGACGGCAATGTCATGCTCAAGTGTGATTCTGCGGCATGTCCAGGGTTAGTGGCTCGAGGGGTGATTTATGTGTTCGCGGGGCTTGCCATTGCACCGGGGCAACTGCACTGAGGCGTGTGAACTTCAAGCAAGAGGGCCATGTGGTGTTCGTTTAAGTGATGTTGGTCTGCGTGTTCCAAAAACCGGACTAGAAAATGGGGGCGGGTACAGCGTGTATTGTTGATGATCCCTTAAAAAAGTGTGTAGAGATGAAGAGGGAAGGAGCCAGCCGATAATCAGCCGCCGCTCGTCGATGTATGCTACTTTGTCCTACAATAAACCGATGTATTCCTAAGTTGGCCTCCCTGAGTGCAAAGTGTCACCGGACGACTACGAGGACTCTCTGAAGAATCGTCTGCCTGGAAGACCTGGGGGAGAAGAAACTTAACTCATGCTAAAGATCTTTGACAGGAAGCAAACAATGTATACATGCATAGGTGGCAATTAAAGCTGAGCCAAACCAATCCCAAAGGCTAGAAATTTTACCGTCTGGCACAGGATGTTTGCTGTGGAAGTGCACCGTGATCAGCATTTTGTCGCCTTCATTTCTCGGAAGATGACGTCAACATGCATTGTGAAATGCTGTCATCAGATTGAAAAATCAAATCGTGTCGGCCTGTTCAGCGCCGATTGTTTTATGAAAGCATGTCTTGGCTTGCTTCGTCTCAGTTTGCAATGTTTCAGCAATATTTCTTCTAAGTCAGCCACCCCAAAGAACCAAGCACATGTTAGGTCCTGCAGGTGCGCAGTGCCGCTTGCATCCTTTAATCTAAAACTCTTACGTTTACAGCAAGAACATAAGCGCATCCCTGAGTGTTGCCACCATGGAGTAATCGGCTTACATGTATTAATTTTGCATCATTTTTGGTGCTTAGCAGGGTCATAGGGCTGTGGGACCAGATTTAGTCCAGATGCAAGCAAAACAATGCAACTTAGAACAGAAAGCTGAGCAAGCTGGTAAGGGTTCATGCATTGTTTGAAAGGTTAGGCATAGAAAATATCTCTTGTGGCCATTTCTGATGCCTAACCCTTCAAACGACAATAGTGGCCTTGGGAACACACCACAATGTACTATCGACCAAAAGTTTACAGACCAAGGGACCTGACAAAAAGCTGAATGTCTCCGCAGCCTGGTATTCCCATTTCCCGCCTCTACTGGTATATGTGAACAACATTGTGATGTGCGGTTTTACTGGCTACTTTTAAAGGCTGCTCGGATATTAAGCGTTTGCCGAGAGTCCGTAAACTTTTTGGTCGATAGTACTTTAGCCATAGTCTTAGTACTATGACTGCAAAAGATGCCTGTAAAACTGCAACTTTCATGAGTAAATTTCATGATGGACTAGGTTTTCATGCAGTTAATCTTAGAAGCCTGCCATTGTGTTTGCTATCTACATGTGTGCCGCCACCATTCTTATTGAACACAAGCTGTAGCAGGAAAGTGCATAACCGGGACAGTTGGTATAGGTTCATCCGTTGTTTGAAAGCGCAAACGCACAATGAAGAACTTGCACTCATTGTCTCGTTCAGACTGTTCTTTTTGTGTTTGCAGTTCCAAACAACCATGAAGCTATAGGAGCTCTGAAGTAATGGAAAATTTTTTCATATTTTTTTAAGCAAAAGGATTGTCTTGTAGCAAGTATGCTTCGGTCAATAAGGCATGTGCCATATGTGTAGAATCGGCTCCACCTTGAAATTGTTCATTTCCACTGCTTGCTCAATTATCTGCTGATAATGAACTGTAACTTTGGGTCGATACAAACCGCGCATTGAAGTTGAATATGCCTTGAGCTTGGGAAGTAATCCACTAGACAAAATATAATTGTGACCCCCCTATGGTGGCTCCATGGATGTGGTGTTCTGCTGCTAAGCAAGAGGTCGTGGAGATGGCAGAGTTCTTACGGGCAGCCTACAACACAAAAATGCAGTAAAGCGGAGCCTTGTTTGCATACTGCGGTTTAAAATTAGACTACGCAGTGACACGCACAAGCTAGAAGTGATACTAGCGCAGATTTTATGTAAACAATTTGCTACATCTGTGCTTGGAAAACCAGTGAAAAATGCGCATGAACGCGATCCGACACGCTTGCACGAGACAAATAGGCATAGTCAAATGACCGATGGTTGACATACTCGCTAAAAAGGGCCGAGAACAAAACTTGAATTTGTAAAGATCCACCGCGTTCTGTGCACGTTGACACGGGAAATCCATTGTGTTGTCACTGTTCTAAAGTTCCCTGGCTTTATCGGGCATGCGTGTGCACTCCTTAGAAAATGCTGACAGAACTCTGCTACTTCGTCTTTAGCTTACCTTCTCTTACTCTGGAAGGGTTGCAGCAACACACGACAGTGTACGAGACCATTTATTTGG
The DNA here is from genome assembly GCF_013339745.2 of Dermacentor silvarum. Taxonomy (NCBI): domain Eukaryota; kingdom Metazoa; phylum Arthropoda; class Arachnida; order Ixodida; family Ixodidae; genus Dermacentor; species Dermacentor silvarum. The sequence goes on from NW_023606136.1 coordinate 22,567, forward strand.
TGCACACTTGCAACAGTATGCGCATTCTTGTCCGCGCTACAGAGTGCACCAACAAGACGTGCTGCCCGGTCGCTGCCATTCGTGCGTATTGAATGCACACAGCATGAGCTGCAAGTTATATGGCTTTAACTGTCTTTTTTTTCCACCCACTTAGGTGCATCTGAACAGCTAATGGATACCATGCCCACTCTGTAACGACCAGTGCTTTTAATGAAACAGCACGGCGGAATAAAGTCAACCACGTGAGGCACCTCAGACAGCATATGCAGTGGGTTGTGACGGATTCAATGATTTCATCAGCATTTTCACTGGATGCAAGGCTGTGAATCTCTTGTATGATGCATGTGTGGAAAAGAAACCCAACATCCGGTGCACATGCCTGCTTGAAACAGTCGGGCATATCCCATTAGTTGAGTGCCCCTGTGTCGGCATTTGCTGATGTGATCCCAGCTATCTTCACCCATTACATTCTGCTGAATTTACTGCAGCCACCCTTTGGAAAAATAGCACATGGCAATTATTTCAAGGTAATTAGTTCTCCCATACAGAAAAAATACCATTAGCAGTACTCGTGGATGGGATAATCTGCCACTTTGCAATGGTGGCGAGCATAAATCCCACTAGCTGTAGTAACACCAGTTTTGACATTAGGAAGCAACTTTCTTGCAGCTAGACTTCATATGTACTATGTTTCGTGCAACGTCAGTGTTCAGAATAAAAGCATTTGACCACTGCAAACTGTCGTTTTTTTTTCTTCTAGACGTACATATGAACACATTCTTGATATAAAAAGACATGCAGGGCTGTATTACAGCACAGAAATGTTTGGACAATTCAAGCTCATTAATTCAGAATGTAAGTTTGAAAATTCTAAGGAATCAAACCATTCTGTTTTCAGTGCACTGAAGTACACAAAGTGCACTTCAGCCACCAAATGCAATTGACAAGGTTGATAACATTTATGAGTTATGACGGCACTGCAGTTACCTTTGTGTTGGCAAGCACGCGAATTTCAGGATCTGCAAAAAATGGAATGTGCCTTGCACCTGTACAGGACATTTCATGCAACAATCAAAAAAGGCGTGCATACATATTTGGCCAACAGGCTTCTCAGAATAGCTTTTTGCACAGCACTTAGTTAATATAATTTATTATGCAATGCTTTCTTTAATATTTGTTTCAGGACATAAGTTGTACTTAAAAAATTTTGAAAGCTGTTCCCAAACACCGAATGCAAGCTGAAGAATGTGTTCACATACAACCACTTCAGGGGGGGGCAACCTTTTTCTGGTCACTCAAGACCTCAAAGACTGCTGTCAGGGAGGAGTGTTGCAGTGGGTGAAAAGTGAAAAAAAAAAATGAGCGAACACTACACAAGCGCTTTATACCTGTTCAAGCATGAACTAACGCCAAGTACTCAAATTGCCATATTAACGAGGAATGTTGAAATCTTGTGCATCAGGCATTGTTAATTTTTTACAAGATGCCTCAATCACACTGGTGAGCTTATGCAGTTTTTTTTTTAATTTGTCACCAGAAATGCCCACACTGCTATCCGTCACTCCTATTCCTTGAGCGGACAGCAGACACAGATTACTGCAAGTCAACGATTCTGACCCGAGAGCTTGGGCTCAATTTTTACCAATGTGCGAAATTTTAGAAACCGATTGATGGAATCGCTATACTAAATAAATGCCACAAACATATTCAAAATGGTATGCTTATTGGAGAGCATACATAAAAAATATGTAGTGCAGGAGAAATTGGGTCTCGCTGCTCTGCCAGAATTTAGTTTTTTTTTTCAAGTGGTAATGATGTAAAAAAAAAGAAGTGAACATGGCTTTTGTAGCTGGTGGGACTACAATTACACCTAACTACCATCTGGGATTAAAATTATTCATGCAGGGGGGCCTCAGTGAGGTACATCTCAAAACGAGGTATTGCACCGTAGTCGAGAGTTCGACAGGATAGTCTGGTCAGGTGAGATCATTGTTAAATACGGACGAAGTCATTGACCATGACGAAACAAAAATAAAATAGCGTTTCGGTATCCACAGGAATCCCTTGTTCATAAAGGAATGTCTGCTGAGAAGGTTCTTGATGGTTCTTAAGTAGCATTGAGTGCATGATGCAAAGTTCGGAAGTACATGTGGTTTAAAATGTTAGATGATCTATTGATTGTTTACTTGTTTGAATTATTAGTGATTCGAGATGGAGCCTTATTGTCCATTTCTTCTCTGTGGCCACGATGCGGGCGTTGTACTAGTTTATCTTCTGACTCGTCGTCTCGGCATGCTCTGCGAGGGCATTTGTAACTGTGTGGCCTTTGGCGACATTTTTGTGCTGCTTGAGACGCCGCCAGAAATATCTGATAACAAGGGATCTATATGGATCCTGAAACATCATGCTATTGTATTACAGCTGTAGTATGTGGACTTAGCTTCCTTCTCCAGGTTTGGTGCTAAGTAGACATAAGTAATCTCTTGCACAACTGTGGCACAGAGAAGGCAAGCACACAGAACAGCTGTGACATCAACATATGGGAGTTTATTCTTGTAGGTCAGCGGGACCCTAAAAGACATTTACCAAATCTTGGTTGGAAGGTAGAGTCGATTGTGTCCATGCAAAGAGTTTTTGACATGTTAAAATTCAAACGTTAAATTTCATACTTCTTCGTACATATGCTCATACTTCCAATTCTATTTGCACTGTGACACCGACAACCTCTCAGTATTTAGTGAGTTGGAAGCAGTTGCGGGTATGGATATGCTGAAATGTGAAGCAGTGACTTTAATTTCAATCAATAAATAAAGAAAGCTTAATTCATTATCGTGTATTGCTTGAACACATTATTGCCATTAGCACAGCGTATACTTAACATAAAATAGTATCTACAATGCAACATTACATGACACAACACATTTAGCATAAGCGCAAGCATCTACACCAAAGCTTCGTATCCAGTGTTTCTCACAGAGCACTGGAGCCTTCCAGAATGCTCTCAAATAGAATGGAGCCCGAGAAGCTAATGTGATGCAGACATAGCTTTAGTGTAATGTGCACTTGCCAGGTTCTACTGTGCAAGTGTATGAACAGCTGAATACAGTTAATGAGTCAGCATTACAAAGAATATTATTCTGCATACGGAAGCTGGTTGTGGTGATAATTTTTAGTGAAAAGTGTGGTGACAATTGTGTGCGTTGGTTTGAAGAGGATAGCAGTAGGGCAAAGCTGCGAGATTGTAAGCACGCCACAGCCTTGAGTCTGGCCTGGTGGAAGAACGAAGTGTTCAATAAAATCTCGGCATTCGAATGGTAGGACTTGGATAAGGCCAAGATGGAAGTACTCCAGGGAATAAAATGAAATACCTAAACTGAAAAGCAAGTATCTTCGCGTACGTTTGGCAATTTATTCGCTGCAGATCTACGGCCTCCTAATGTTGATTACATTCGTGACCGCAATATCGTCGACTTGTTAGTTTTCCATGCACCTGCCAGTATCGTAAGTAGCAACAGAATACAGACATTTAGCACATAAGTTTACAAACGAAGTAGGCCCACCATTGATCCAAGTGCTTACGTGAGTGTGGAAACTCCGCGACAGACAACAGACAAAACGGTAGGAGGGCTAAGCGTCAGTTGACGACACGTATTCTCAGGTGCTCATATCGCATGAGGAAACTCATGGACAGTGAATAGTCGTATTTTTAACAGCAGCAGAAGCGTAGTACTCGTCAGATGTCCACGGGAAAGCAGTTGCCCATCAGCCTCATCAATTGCCTCGAATGCACACATCGACAAGCAGTCGTTTTCTTGACCACACTTACTCGTATCTGCAGATTTCGCGAAGCATTCTCGCTTCATTCAACAAGTTTAGAACACGAATTTTGCAGGTTGCTCGGAGCATGTCTTACCTGACCCAGTCATAGAATAAGAAGCCAGACGCAGTGGACAAGCATTGCCGGTCAAAGCAATATTCATACAAAAATCAGTAGCGGAATAAGCCGCTGCACTTGCACACGTGTTAAAACACGTTCAGAAGTTTAGAGAATGCGTAAAAATACTGAAAAGAAACCTCACTTTACACTTCAATCCGACTTTCTGTTGCCGCCATTACCGTGTTTTGCTCACGACTAGTGTCCATGGCGATGCGGCCGCCGCTTCGTGCTCAGAAGTATGATAAAAAAGTAAAAGTAAAATGATGCGCATTTTTACACATAAAATAGGTTAAGTACTTTTTTCCCAATATAATAATACATAAGGTATTGTATATGTTATGCAGACTATGTAATTTTCAGTGCAGATCATAACTTCAAGGCACAGTACTTGCTTGTAGTGCTTAATCAAGCACTAATTAACAGTTTAATTATTTGCCACAGCGCACATAATGCAATCACACAATTTGTGTCAATCGGTACTTCAGACCAACACCAGTTATATACTGAAATCCCCAGCACTATGAAATACAAACAAAATCAGTGAGAAATCTCGCATATTATTTTCCCCAAAATTTGTAGGCAATGCTGGACAAAACTGATGAATGCCAGCATATCCCGGTTTGGGGAATGAATGTGCTATACCTACCGGCTTCTCTACCTGAAGAACTGACACACTTTCAATCATGTACCACAATGATTCTGCATTCAAGGCCTTCATCAAATGAATCCATGCAGGAGAAAGCAGAGACAAGCCCGAGCTGCTTGAAAGTCATGAATGACATCAACATTATGTTGCAAGCTGTTCGTGAAGTGCAAGACATTAATTCTGCCCCTTTGAAAGGAAAGATCCCGCTTCGCAACAGCTTTATTAACAATGTCATAGAACAGACAGGCAATGACAATTTCAAAGCAGAACAGTAATCAATAAAGAGCTACCTAGAGTCCTTTTGTCTAACAAACTCAGAAGTATTGCCATATAGAAGTTTAGAACATGGTTGCTTCCACTAATGTGGTTAATCTAACGAATAGAGCCACCAAGAAAAGAGTATAGACATGTCGGACCTACAGTCAAGACAGCCAAGCTACGAATTGTCGAATTTGACTGCAGTTTTTATGAGTGGCATCCCTCTTAGGATCTCTATGTGGAGTCTCTACGCAACAAGCAGCGACTTAACATTGGCAATTTCAGCCACGGGAAACGGTTTATAGAGTTTAAGTCACCATCCCCCCCCTCTCTCTCACAAGTGTGTAGGAAAACTCACCATCAGTGGCTTCACAGACTGAAAACAAATTCCAGTCTGCCAATTACTCATTTACTTCACTTAAACTTTACTTTAGCAAACAGTAAAGGTATACTCGGACATTGCAGAAAAATAGTTATGAACATGCGCGTCAGATCTTCAGTTGAGCACCTTGTTGTGGACAGCTATAGCTATGGAAAATACCTGCCACATGAAAGTATAACTTGAAGTACTGACGACAGAGGTCTGCAGCACAAAGTAATTGCAGAAAGTAAGAAAGTGAATAACCAACCAACCACCCAAAGGAATACAAGGGAAATGCAAGATTGCAACACAGATGTTTATACCTACCCACAGCTCATCTAATGCCCAGTTTAAGTAATACTAAAGAAGCTTGCTTACTCTGGCTTACTGGCATGCTTCTTTCCGCACGGAAGCTTGGGCTTTTGGGAAGAAATGCGGGCGCAAAGCTTAGACAACTTTAGGGGCCGAGAAAACCACCCGTACTGCGTTGCATGGTGGGCGTCGTATATGAAATTCCGTTGAGCTGTGGCAAGTCTTATACAGGCCAAACAGGCCGCTGTGTTAATGACCGCCTAAAAGAGCATGTTTTATTGATTAAAAATGGTGTGGGTTCACACCTGCCGTTCCATTGTTCCTCGCATGGCTGTGCTCCATGGTTTGACGACACGTGTGGTAGGAAGAAGCAGAGTAGTGTTAGCACGTGAATTGCTCGAGGCATATCACATAAGGAAGAAGGGTGATGGTTGTATCAGTGTGCCCTTTGTTGACCTCTACAAAAGTGAATGTTCGTTTTTAGATAATGCAGTGAGGTAGCTTGTGACACGTGCTGCACCATGTCTTTGTGCACATATTTTTTTGGAAATAGATATATTTTGGTGATGTGCTAGAACTAAAACTAGTAGAAAGTTTGGCACCCTATCCTGTCTCCTTTTTGGCTTTACTTTTTTTTTCAACCTTGCACCACAATTCATGCGTTTAGCTATGCACCAACTCACCCAACGCACTGCCCTGCAAAACTTGAGTTGTCTGTCTCCGTCTTCTTTTATCTGTGTGTGCACGCCCCACTTTCTTCTAATAACATTAAAATATTTGCGTGCTTTGCATATATATATATATATATACCATGCACAACTTTGAGAGCACTGCACAGGACACAAAAATCGCTATACAAACTGCCTTGCGGCAATGTTATTTGTACAAGGTCAAACTAACTAGCAGATTTGAAAATGCTGACACTTTCGCAACTGGAACTTCTTGGGACTGTGAGAGCAGCCGAACTGATGTCACTGGAAGGAACTTGCAGGTGTCTATGACACATGGTTTCTGTTGGATTTATCACCAGTTTTTCAGTGGAATAATTCAAGCCAAGAAAAAATGAAGACCTTTGTTGTAACGGAGTGAAGAATATTCGAGGTTAAGCCATCCTGATCACATTAGTTGCTCAAAAGAATCAAACCCATGTGACATGATTAACTGAGGTACAGCAGGAAAACGTTTTTAAGAAGGGCTTCTCTATTGAGAAAGAGCTCATTGGCTGTATTAAAATAAGTAATTTTGTCCTCATCATTTGTGCTGCATGTAAGCATGAAGAACTTGAGCCATTTACAATGTTTACTCAACAAAATTCAGTGGGGAGCACAACAGCTTAAGAGGACCAGAGATCGGATTCTGCATGTGATGATTAAAAGTCCTGACCTCTCTTTGTTCCTCTCGAGTAAGCAGTTTGTAAAAGAGCTTTAACATCACTGAAATGGCCTTCCATTTGATGCACTACTAGATAATTGAGTATGAGCAGCCCTTTCTGCATGGTAGCCACAAACAGCAAAATAGTTTTTGATTGTGAAGGTGTAAGCATGCACAATTAAAGAGTGTATGCTGACTATGTAGTGATATTAGCTAATGAATATTGCAAATGCCTCTCAAATTTTGAAAGCAAATGATGCTGAGATCACCCTCATGAGATATTGTCCATATAAGGGCAACGTCTGTGTTACAGCTCAGTGTAACCATTACCTGGTTGACAATCTTTTGTACTGTGACACCTGTTTACCTATTACTGCACTATATTGGACAAATTTTCGCCCGACTCCAATGTACTACATCTATACTATTCCTGCAGATATCCCCAAGACTGGCTGTGTTATAAATGTGAGTCATCTCAAGACATGCTAACATTTGGATTAACAAAAACATGGCTGCACTGCTGCTCTGGGACCTTCTGGTGCACAAACTTAGGCATGCCGTCTTGGGATTTTATCAGCGGGAAATATTTAGCACTCAACATTTTTGTCATTCAATGCAACAACATTCGATTTAACTAAACACGAGCACTAGTTTATTCGGTTTGCTACACAGTCTGCAACACCGCAGCGGTAATTCACTCAAGAGAAGCTGCAAACGTTTAACAGCGCCCACCACACATTTATTCACATTAAACACGATTTTAAACACCTCGTATACAGTCATCGGCCGAAACCCTCGGCTCACGGTTTTGTGCATTCTCGTAGAATATCTGAAAAAAACAAGAAAGACAACTAACGAACCCCATTATACAGCGTAATTTTTACCTTTCGCGTTTTCTAACGACAAATCCACGTACTCGGGAACTTGTACACACGACGTCACGCTGCGATTCTTTCGGTCTCAAAACACTTTCCAACGAAGGGACGTCACCGCATGCCTCATTTGTCACCTCTCCACATGTTTCTTGCAGTGATCTCAGATGTTCTTGCGTTGAGTAAAGTGTTTACTCTAAAACACGCGGCGATGGCTGACGCACTTAGCCGTTGACCCAGTTGACAGGTGATCTCAACTACACTATATCTCAACTCTCCTGTGATCTTTCCAATCTCCCTCCAAGCACGCCGGCCATGTTCTCATGTTCACGTGACGCGCTAGGTACTTCACAGCGTCATAAGGAACGCACAGAGGGGAAAAAAATTCTGCGGACAACCTAGGGAGGAAATATCTGGTGTGACGTCAGAGCATCTATTGTTCACCGGGTCCAGCCGAGCTGCGGCGAAACGCATGTCCCACGCGGCCTGTAAAATAAGTCGTGTTGTTATTCCTCCGTCTTGAATGTGCCGGTCGGTAGTGCACGCTGCTTCGATGTGTTTGTCTGATCGTGTGTTTTTAGGTTTGCCGTAATGAAATGTGGTGTAGTTCGTGTGCATAAAAGTGCCGGAAGGTAGCCTGCGTCTCGCTGCAAACTCGCCGTATGCGTGGCGCGCCAGGCAAATGTGGACCAACGATTTTCATGCCGTGGAGTGTGTTCCCTTTGTCTTGGGTGGTCGTGAAAAGTTTTGTGGACGTCGCGATGAAATAATGCGTATTATTAGCGTGCCTCAGCTCGTCCATTACGCAACGGCATGTATACTGGATCAACATCGTCGACGCAGCACTGGCAACTCGGAGAGCTCTTTTCGATCTCATCGTACTGTTCAAAAGGTAAGCAATCGTAGTTGCTAACTACACGTGTGTTGTGCGGGCTTATCGTGTGCATAGAGTGCCTTGCGGACGTAGGAAATAGAACACCCACGGCAACAGTGAAATCTGTGCTGATGCTTGCGGCGCACTGGTTGTCAGAATTTAGTTACGCAAATTTGTTGCCACAATGCGGAATTGATAATTGTGATAAGCGTTTTCTTCCGCTGAGATAGATTTCGTTCGGGAATCATCTTGTGCACCTGTGCGTGAGCTCCCGTTTTTCTGCTGCAGTTGCATAGTAACGATCCACCTGCCTCTTCACCGATTTTTTCAATGACGTTTCCTTGCTTATAAATGCTTCGACGTTGTGGGTAATCTCTGCTTACGAGGTTTTAGGCTTACGAGCAGCAGGAAAAAAATGTAAGCCAATCACAGCTTGCTACTTACTAGTATAGCTTTCTTTTCATGACAAGCTGTGCTGACATAACTTTCACATAAATAAACATGGTAGGGGAAAGTTGCTTAATCTAAGTAATAAAAAAACGACTCTAAAAAATTTTAAATAACATTGTAATGTGCAGTTGCGACGTGCCCAAAAATTTACTTTGATGAAGAGGTCCATATTATCAAGCCATTCAATAATTTCAACCTTTTGCTCTCTTGCCATCATGTACTAGTGCAGACATTGTTTTCGTGACTATTTTAGGTGCTCCTTGCATGTGTTTACGACATTAGAGCTTTATTGCTCCACTGCTATAAGCTAACACAACTCATTTTGTAGTGGCGAGGCCTTGGCCCGCAACAGTGTTCACTAAAAGGAGGAGCCCCCAGAAATGCAGACCCCATACGAGTGCCTGCAGCAGCATGGCTGGATGCTCATGTCAGGTATGTATGAAATGTACATGTTCCAAAAAAGTTGGACCTTGGTATCATTCATGGTTCAGTTTAGCGACACATTAGTTTATGCAGTTTATTAAAGAGGATAAATATTTATGCAACTGTATTCAACTTACTTACATGTGTGCGTAAAGATTATGCACACATTCTCATGTTCTGTATAAAACTAGACCTAACATGTCCTGATGTTTAGTATTTTTTCCTGCATAAATTGTTTGGCTGCAACATAAATTTTATTTTTGTTTAGTACACAGTATGTTTATCGCTTTTTAGTTTGGTTTTATTGTCTTAAAACTGTTTCCTATGCTGTTGCATTTATTTCCATATTTTTCCTGTTTGTGCTGCAATGCTCATGCAGTTACCTGTGCATGTAAGAATTTGTAGTGTAGTTTGCCACATATGTCACACAAGTCTAAGCAAGTAGTGTGCACACCATTGTTTATCATTAATATCTTCCCAGTTATTTCTGTCCTGTTCCCAGAAAAACTGTGTCTGGCAAATGCACATTTGATTAGCTTGAATTTGCTGAAAATAAATATGAAGGTCAGTATTCGCTCTGCTCAGTTACTTCAGTAATAAATAGGCAGACTGATTTCGATCCCTTGTCATCTAGAAAGGATATCTTTTTTTTCGTGCATTATTAATGAAACCTCGCTCACACATGTCTTCTTATTTATGTGGTATGCCTCACTGATTTCTCTAGTTAATTTTTCAGTGTGGGTGAACACAGATGAACAATCTTAATCCTACATTATGCCCTTTGTGACAATGCATGGCCAAGTAGGACAAGCATACTGGTCTTTTGAGTGAAATATGGTCATCTCTTAGGCACATGTTTAGGCACCGGCCAGTTTGCCCTATGTAAGTTCGACCACATGTCAAAGGAGTACAGTACACTACCTGTGACACGTAATGGACAAATTTGGTGGTATTTCTCACCGACGCAAGCCTCCCTTGCCTGCTTGCCTTTCTCAATTCGCTTGCGGGCTGCCATGCATATCCTGCCAGCTTTATTTTTCGCTAGAAATACATGTGCATAGCAGTGTACAAGTGAACTAAGAAAGGCACCCTGGCCAGGGAGACTTATACTATTAAATTTGTCTTGTGTCTGTCAGGGGTAGTGTTGTCTATTTCTGTGATCATATGCATATTTGGTCAAATGTACATGGCGCAGACTGGCCGGTGCCTCAACATGCGCCTAGGAGAGAAAATTATACGGACCAGGGGTTCAGCGTTAAAGCCAATTTTTTCCTCTGCCTGTGAAAGCAATGCGAAATTGAGGACGGCAGTCCAAACTTGGCATTGCAAACTTTTCATTGCCAACAACCCTAAAAAAGTCTGACTGGTCCCCATGCAACAGATAGTTAAATGCATTGTTATCATGATTGCTCAAAATCTCAAGCTCCACGTGAGAAATTGAATACTGCCATATTACGCATAGCACATACGAACTATGGCGACCGGCAGATGTAATATTGTTTCACCCGCTGAACAATAGAAGCCAGTAGATCATTCTCTTTTTCTTCCAAAAATTTGTTTGCTATGCGTAGCGCGATGTCTATATAGGAGCCTTAGTTCATGGGTGTTCCTGCTTGCTTACATATGTTAAACTTAAAATGTGTTGTCATTACAAGATGACGTTAATGTGCGACTGGGCTGCTGTCTTTTGGAAACACTTTATTTTTGTCACTAGCAATGGCATTCTAGTATCGGTGCATTGGCCTAGTTCTAGTGTCACAAAATCTTGGGAAAGTGAAAATATTCTCAAAAGTGATTGCCTGAGAACTGTCCCTCTTCACGGAGATACTTCTGCTACTTTCTTGTTATAATTTTTTTTCTGAAATACCTAAATGAAACAGTGTAGTGCTACAACTATATACATATAAATATTTATACCACATTTGTAGATATATATATTTGTGACATGTTTGCGCCTGCCTATACATTATGGCTAAATGTTCATTACACCTTTTTAAAATGATTTTCAATTGTATTTTGCAGGCTTCATCCGTGGCAGAGTACCAGGCGGAAGCAACGAGGTTAAAAGCTAGCCTTTCCTCGCTGCTTTCCAGGAAGTGAAGTAGTGGGCGATCATGTAAGAATGAACTTGCAACATGTGAGCAGTAGCCAAAGCATCATACAGGTCATGCTGCTGGTAAAAACTGGAATGCTGAGACAAACTACATTATTTATTTATTTAAGTATTAAATAATTTACATTTATTTGTTTATACCTCACTAAAGCCTTACATGCCTCCACGAAGAAATTAGGTAAAATGGGAAAGCATTATTAAATCAAAGTAAACACGTCATTCAAGAAAGCATCATTCGCATGCACAAGCATGATGTAACATTTTTTATTCAAGTGACGTTTCATACAAATCCACGAAAATTCCAAGAAACGAAGCTATTAAGTTAACAACTCTTACTAAAAACAGTGATATCACCGTTCTGTTAGTTGCACCTAATCCATAACTAAAGTTGGCGAAATTGACGTATCATATACTGCTCTAAAATACAATAATTAATTTGTGAGTAGGACGTGCAAAATGCTTATAAACATTGGAACATTTCACGCAAGCTGTAAATTCATATATCAGATTCCTTGACTTAAGACATAGCTGATCCAGTCTGCAGAACTGTTATATGTGTTATTATTGCAGAGTTGGGGAATATTAAACTTCATGCTTTTACTTTTCTTTAAACCTCCCTATTTTTTATAATTTTTACTTTAGGCTCCGAATTGAAGTTCTTCCAACAACCGGTAGACCTTAACTTTCTCAAATGCTACAAATTTAATTCAAAATAGCCTTGTGGTTGTCTCAAAACCATTTAGGAATTTCACACGTATTTAAGGAGGGACATCGGAGTTGGTCCTTAGCTAAAGCTCGAGGCCAATTCCGATTTGCAGAACAGAATTGTGCTTGCTAGTTTTTTTTATGAGTTATAGTTCTAAACATAAGTTTTTTTTTTAATTGTGCAATTTTCAACCATTCTTAATAAAGATTGGTCTAAATGTAAATAACACCAATTAAAAATGTTTTAAATAACAAACATCAAGTTCAGTCCTGTGGTTGCCAAGAAAAACGATTTCACTATTCACACGCATGGGAGCTCCTGAGCTAAATCGTTTTCTTAGGTATTGGTGTGCATCAGTCATGTTTGTATTTCCCTGCATAATTTTGGAATATTGAGCCTGATCTCAAAATTTGCCTTATAACAACATTCAAGCTTATTAAGCTTTGTACAATATATGACGCACTTCTCCAGGAGTACCACTGTTTGCTGCATTTTTACAAGGACTGCCAGTGTTCTTTTTACACTTCAAAATAGGCCAGAATGCTGTGTTTTATAAGTTTAGTGTGGTTTTGTGGAGCTGACGCAAAACATTGCAGTGCACATATATCTGTGCACATTAATATGGATCTACTTTCAGGCTTTAGTATCCAACCGTTTAATGTGCATTGCTGGAACAGCAGGTCCTTCTGCAGTTTTAATGCGAAGCTTTCTTGTCTTAGACAAGCCTGCTTTTCTCAGATTTCAACTCCAGTCGAGTGTGCCACAAATGTTTTCCTGTTTCGTATGTTAGCACCACCAGCTTGATCCGTGAAGCGCATTGGCAGCTACAGTTTGTGTGTTGCAAGTTCTAGGCTGAAGCATGTATGCTGACTGTTCTAAAGTGTGCAGTATGTATGATGCATGTATCTAGTCTGAAGTGCAATAAACGTTTAAAACAGATCACTTTGTGGTTGTAGTGCCAATTATTTTTGCCACTGCATTTACTGTAATCGTTAATGCTTACAGTACAGTTCTCTAGAACCTCGGCAAAGTACAAGCACATTACAAACATCGACATAGGTTTTATAGAGATTTGTCTTTTGGGTCTGTAAAGCAACTGCAGAGAAATGTTCTGAAGAAATTTGTCTTTACAATCTTGAAAAGAACTCAATAGAAATGTTCTATAGAAACTTGTCTTTAGGATCTTTAAAAGAACTCCGTAGAAACGTTCTGTAGAAATTTGTCTTTACAATCTTGAAAGGAACTCCATAGAAATGTTCTATAGAAATTTGTCTTTAGGATCTTAAAATGAACTCCGTAGAGATGTTCTATAGAAATTTGTCTTTGGGATCTTAAATGGAACTCCGTAGGAATCTTCTATAGAATTGTGTCTTCAGAGTTCCTATAAGAATGCGGTGGCCAAATAACTGTTGGAACTCTATAGGAAAATTCTATAAGCAGTCAAAATAAACACAATAGAATTCTATCGAACAAGTTCAAAAGACTCTCTAAAAAACACATTAAAAATTTTCTAAGGGTGCACAAACCGGCACATTAGTGTAAGAAGCGCGCAGTCGTTTTCGGCGACGGAGCACATCCCGAACATACTCGCTCGAAATAGTAAAAGCCGCGATGGCGTACAAAGAGCAATGGTAAACAACAAATTGATATCAGTGGTAATGCTGTGAAAACAGGTTACTGTCAAAAAACGACCCATGTTAATGGCTAATAAAGTTTTAGAATAGGGGTCCCTAAAGTTTGGGGCCCCCAAGAGCTTTGCCGGTGTTAGCGTTGGGGCATGCAGGAATGAAGAGTTTTGGAATAGGTGTTTTGCGTTTGCGGATAGCGTGTTGCGTTTGCAGCTCACTACGGCGTAAAAAAGCGATTTTAAATAATAAAATATGCAATTTTATAAGAGAAGTAATTTAAACTTTCGTGTTTTCGCCTTTAATTACAATTTAGAACTTATTCTATTAGCAGCATGCAACTTGTAGCGCTCAGTTTGAATAACCAACTTTACGCACCTTCACCCAGCCAAGTGAGTCTGTGATAGGCCTACGAGCCATGAAATCGACAATTGAATTCGGAATCAGCGGCGTATAATGAATCAATCTTCATTACACATGTTAGTTGAGAGAAAGCGATAACCGTAATCACTTATTCTAGCTTACGAACTTCACGCATTACCACGAATCGAGCCCAGTTTTGTGCTAAATTAGAGTCGTCGCTTCGAAAGGCGCCGCCATGTTTGTGGACGAAAGCTTTTGGGGCAGCTTTTGGGGATCCCGCTAAATCGATAAAATAGCGTGCCCGACGCAAAACCCAAACACAGTTTCCGCCTTGCGGTGCAGTGGCTTCGACGCTATTTCTTCGGGGCCCCAATACTTTTGAGGCCCCTATTCTAAAACTCTAATAATTGCTAGGGTTTTGCGTGCCAAAACCAGGATATGATTGGGGGCATGACGCAGTGGGAGGACTCCAGATTATTTTTGGCCAGCTCAGGTTCTTTAACGTGCACCTAAGTGCACGGGTGTTCCTGCATTTCGCCTTGATCGAAATGCGGCCGCCGTGGCCGGGAATCAAACCCGCGTCCTCGAGCCAGCCGCACGACACCTCACAAGTTAAGCTAACACGATGGTTGAAGTTCATGTGACGTGGTGCACTGATGTCATCATGGCAAACATGTTTCGATATTAGCAGAATGAGTGTCTGCATTCATGTCTTTACGGGAATACCATCTAGAAGTAAAAGCACCACAACCCACCTTTGGCTCGGGGTCTTGCTCCCATTCGTTTTTATACATTCCCGCATACTTGGCCCACTTCCCCATGTTTGGATTCTCCTCTGTGAGAAGGATCCCATCTTACGTCCAACCTATTTAAATGAATCTCGAATCTAAGCACAATTCCTCTAGCACGAAAAGGAAAATGGTAGTAAAGCTTCGCGGCAGAAACGTAGAGTAGGTCGAAAGCTGCGCCCGGCGCGATACTTCATCCGGAAGACATGGCCATGAACACACTGGAGCGTGTCATCCACCCATGCTTCCCTTCTTTCATGTCGGCGCCACGATCGCCCGACGGCCCCGACCCTATGTTACTGCTCGCCCTTCCTGAACATAGCCATATTAGTACAGTATACCGTGAAAAACCCACTACTCCCAGGTTCATCCCGATGCCCGGAGATCGGGTGCCGAACGGTCCAGCAGGGTGTAAGTTTAAGTGCATCAAAGATCCAAGCCACCGGCTCAGACAACGGCGCAGAGAGGGAAGGAAAAGCGGGGAGGGTGGGGGGTCCTTTCGCGCACACGCACAGCCACGCAGCCGGCTCAACCAGCTATAACACCGCCTTCGAGATTTGCTTCTACCCGATCAGAGCCACTTTGGAGCGTGGATTAGGGCGCCACTTATAGCCCAAACACAGCCAAGTCGCAGATTTTCAGTAGCCCAAATATTGCCACATAGCCAACTCGTCCAAGACGACGCCAAAACATTTTTCCCGTAGCCCAATATGGCTATATATAGCCAAACCTGGCAACAATGGCTTTCAGTTATGAGCGCTGCTCTCCGCCGAAGGCTCAAAAAGGTTCTGACGCCCGCCGTACCGTGCACTGGGCGAGTAGACGATGGAGTCCGCACTACCTGATTCTCGGCCTCGACTTCCTTTCAAAACACTCTGCCCAAATGGTCGGCTCCGCAGGTGTTGTACAGTTTGATCTGACATTTCCTGGCGACGCAGCAAGTTGTGTTTCACACCGCTTATGTTCTGCTGAATTTACAAGGCTGTCTCCACAAGCTGCTACAACTGCCCTCCTGACGCCCTATCCTCCCGTTCCTGATGACGAGCATGTCGTGTCGCCGCTTACTGACGTGGATTCGTCGCACAATATTGCCCTACCGAGCACGATAGTCCTCGAAAACAGCGCTCGCGCACACATCCTAAATTTAGGATTTTTGACGCATGTGCTCCACATGGCATCGCCATAGCGCATATCATTCCTTTGGAAAAATTTGAGATCCCTTGTTTGGCCTCTGAATCCTTCCTCTGCACCAACGAACCTTTGTCACCTACTCCTTCATCCTGGACATGTCTGCGGACGACGTTTCTTAGATGATTGCCCCTGACCTTCTTTTCGAGCAAACAAGACCTGTCCGTCCTCTTCGGTCGTCTTATCCGGATATATTTGATTTGGACGACAGTCCTCTTGGCCAGACACCCTTTACACATTACATAAACACCGGTGACGCCAGCCCCATTCACAGGCAACCATATGGCGTCTCCGCAACAAAAAGGGCCGTCATACAGAAAGAGGTCGACAAGATGATGGACAAGGACATCATTGAGCCTTCCAGTAGCCCGTGGGCATCGCCGGTTGTCTTAGTAAAGGAAAAACACAACTCGTGGCGCTTCTACGTCGTCAACACGATAACAAAGAAGGATATTTATCCACGGCCACGCATAGAACAATGCTTTTGACTGTCTTAAAGGATCCGAATACTTTCCTTCAATTGACCTCCGTTCCGGCTATTGGCAGATTACCTTTGATTAGATGTACCACGACAAAAACCGGCTTCGTTTCACCGGACGGTCTGTACCAATTCAAAGTCATGCCCTTTGGATTATGCAATGCGCCAGCTACAATCGAGAGCATGATGGACTCTCTCCTGCGCGGCTTGAAGTGGTGTACATGCCTCTGTTACCTCACTGATGTGATTGTGTTTTCGTCGAACTTTCATAGCCACCTGAGGCACCTCACGACCATACTCTCCCTGTTTCGCAGGGCTGGCCTTCAGGTAAACTCCTCCAAGTGCCATTTCGGTCACCGTGAAATCACCATGCTCGGCCATCTCGTAAACGCCGCCGGCATCCAACCTGATCATCGCTCGCGAAATTTTCCTGTACCTTGTTCAACTGAACATGTCCGCAATTTTATGGGCTTATGCTTTTATTTCCGGAGATTTGTGCGAAATTTGCCGACATCGCTCGCCCTCTCACTGACTTTCTTACCAAAGATGTCTCTTTCTTTTGGGGACCTTCTCTAGCCTGATTAAGCGGCTTACAAGTTCGCTGATTGTGGCCCGCTTTGACCCTTCTGTGCCCACTGAAGTACGAACTGACGCGAGTGGTCATGGCATCGGCGCTGTCCTCGCTCAGCGTCAACAGGGCCATGACCGTGTCATCGCTTACGCCAGCCGCCTTCGTTCCCCGCTCGAGCGAAATAACTCCATTACTGAGAGGGAATGTCTTGCGCTCGTATAGGCGGTTGCGAAATTTTAACCGTACCTTTTCGGTAGGAACTTCTGCGTCGTAACCGATCTTCACGCTCACTGCTGGCTCTCCTCTTTGAAGTACCCTACTGGGCGACTTGCACGTTGGGAATTGCGTCTGCAAGAATATACATTTTTTATTATGTATAATTCAGGGCACCTGCAAAAGACGCTGACTGCCTGTACCGCAATCCCGTGGATCAACCGGACGATACCGATGCAGACTCGGACATCAATGGTCTGTCCCTCTCCTGCTTTCTCCTTATTGGCAACGAGCAACGCCAAGATCATGTTCTTCGAACACTTATGGAACGCCTAAGCTCCTCGCCCAGTTACCCTTCCCTCCGGATGCCATGGAACTTTATACCGTCGTAGCGTTCATCCTGATGGCCCGGAGCTGCTCCTAGTCGTTGCAACCCACCTCCGACTGGCTGTGCTCCGGCAACTTCACGACGCTCCTACTGCTGGGCATCTTGGCATCACTCGTACTTACGACCGCCTGCGGTGCCGCTTCTTCTGGCCTGGCATTTATCGCTCTGTGCGCCGTTATGTGGCTTATTGCGACTTGTGTCAGGGCCGGAAGATGCCTGCTATGCCTCCTGCTGGTTTGCTTCAACGTATTGATATCCTTACAGAGCCCTTTTTTCCATGTGGGCATCCACCTCCTTGGTCCTTTTTCCATTTACATAAAATGAGTCAAGTAGATTGCTGTAGCAACAAATAGTGCCAGGAGATATGCCATCACACGAGCGATATTAATCAGCTGCGCTACAGACGTCGCCAACTTCTTACTATACATCGTCATCCTGCACCATGGCGCCCCTCGTCCGTTATTAAGCATCGGGGCCGCTACTTTTTCTCTAATGTCGTCGATGATCTGCTCCGCTCTTGTTCTACAGAACACAAGATTGCTACCACGCACCAGCCTCAAACAACAACCTCTCCGAACGGCTGAATCGCACAAACTGGAATCACTGCAACTGAGACGTCGATCGTTTTACCATGCATCACTTTTGCATACAACTCGTCCCGTCACGACACTGTCGGATTCTCACTATTTTACCCTTTGTATGGCCGCGACCCCACCTTGCCCTTCGATACGTTGCTACCTTCTGAACTACAATCACCAAGCACTGATTACGCCCGCGACGATATTTCCCTTGGCCATCGAGGCCCGAGAAGTAGCCCGTCATCGCCTCACATGTCTCGCAAGCTTCTAAAAAGTGACCCTACGACCGTCGAGAGATTTGTCGCTGCATTCCCACAGATATTGGCAAGTATCTGTAAATCTTTTTTATTGTCCGCTAGTAGCACAATGTCGTCTGCGTACATCAGTCCAGGGACCTTTTGTTGCACCATTTGTCCATTACGCATGTAGGATAATCAAAACCTAATTCGCTTTTTTCCAGTCGTCTTTCTATACGCTTCACGTAAAGCGTGAACAACAATGGTGATAGAGGGCATCCTTGCTTCAATCTTTGGTGAATTCCCACCATTTAATTTCCTTTTCTACCTTCCCATACTACTTGTACTTGGTTGTCTCTATATATCTCTCTGAGCAGCTCCACGAAATTGTCATCTGTGCCTTCGTACTCAAGAATATCCCACAACAATTCCCTGTCTAGGTTGTCATAAGCTCATTTAATATCTAGAAATGCTATCCATAAAGGTCTTTTCTGAGCTACTGAAATCTCTATGCACTGAGTTAGTACAAACATATTATTTTCTAAGCGTCTGCCTTGCCTGAACCCATTCTCTACATCCCCCAATACATCGTTTTTCTCCCCCCACTTCGACAGTTCTAATTTTATGGCTTGCATTGCCATTCTATATATCACCGACGTTACTGTAACTGGCCTGTACGAGCTCGTCTTATCCTTAACTCATTTGCCTTTGTAGATGAGATTCATTTTGCTTTCACGCCGTCCAACGGGAATTTTCGTTGTTCTAATCACTTGCTCTATGGGATTAGTCAGCAGTGCCATGCTTTTTGGACCGAGGTTTTTGATTAGCTGTATTGGGCTTTCATCGGGTACTGCTGCCGTGTTGTTAGGGACATTTTCTGCTGCCTTTTTTCCAATAAAAGCTTTCTATGCTAAAGTTTCATCTCTCTGGCCTCTCTGCTGTTGCTGGATCTGTTGTCTGAACTACGCTTTTTCTCGTGCCGAAGTTATCCCTAATTACGTCTGTGATGTACCGCATCACATCATCTCCTTCATAGATGTTACCGTCTTCATCCCTTATAGCCGTTTGCGAGTTTCTAGTTGGAGATCCGAGTGCTTTTATATGGTTCCAGAATCTTTTTGGGGCGCCTTTGTCTCTTTTGTGAATGTTATGCACCCAACGTTCACTTGCGCATTTAATTTTCTTTTGCACGAGCTCACTCGCAACCCTTTTCTTTTCTCGGTATGTATTCCATCTAAGGAGTACCTCTTCTTCTTGTAATCCCAACTTTTTGGCTTCTCGATGAGCCCTAGATGCCTCTTTACGCTCTTATATGGCTTGTTTTATTTCCTTGTTCCACCACTTACGTGGTTTCCTCTTGCCAATCCAATAATTGTTTTGCTGTGTCCGCCTTATTTCATGCTGCATAACGTCCACCAGTTCCTTATATACCCAGAGTACTGTAGGAAAAGCCTCAATGTTCTTCTCTATGTTGTTTGCAATCTCTGTTATTTGCTCGTCCTTCATTTTAAAAAACTCTGAGGCTATTGGTTCATGTTCTGCGCTAGTATCTCGCGCAAACTTTAATGCTAAACGGCTATGATCGCTTCCCAGGCTTTTTTTTTCATTTTCGTCTACTATCATTTGGTCTAGTTGTTCGTAGACCATTTCTGAGACTAAGGCGTAGTTAATACCTTACTGCCTGTTTCCGCATTTCCACGTTACCTCTCCATGACACGTATTGTACTTCTTCTCCTGTCCATGACACTTAGACTGTCAGAGACGCAAAACACCACCGAGAAGGCCAGCCGGACTTCTACAGCCGATCGAACCAACTCGCCGACCGTTCCAGCAGATCGGGATGGACTTACTGGGTACGTCGGAATAAACGGATCGTCGTAGCTACGGACTACCTCACCCGCCACGCCGAAACAAAAGCCTTGCCCAAAGGCAGTGCCGACGAGGTAGCCAGATTCTTCGTTGAGAACATCCTCCTGCGTCACGGTGCCCCAGAAGTCCTCATCACCGACAAAGGTACGGCCTTCATGGCAGATCTAACTCAAGCCCTCCTGCGATAGAGCCAGACAAGCCGTCGCCGAACCACCGCCTGCCACCCGCAGACAAATGGCCTCACTGAGCGCCCAAATAAGACCATCGCAGACCTGCTGGCAATGTACGTCGACGTCGAACACAAGACGTGGGATGCCATCCTTCCGTACGTGACCTCCGCATACAACACGGCTGTGCAAGAAACTATGCACATGGCGTCGTTCAACCTGGTGTACGGAAGGAACCCGGCAACGACGCTTGACGACATGCTACCGGGCGTCACCGAAGAAGACAATCTCGATGTTGCCACCTACCTGCAGCGCGCCGAAGAAGGTCGACAGCTCGCCCGCCTGCGCATCAAGAATCAGCAGAGGACCGATAGTCGGCACTACAATCTTCGACGGCGCTACGTCGAGTACCAGCCCGGCGACCGTTTTTGGGTCTGGACTCCGATACGCCGACGAGGACTTAGCGAGAAACTGTTACGACGCTATTTTGCACCCTAAAAGGTCATCCGACGTATTGGCGCACTGGACTATCAGGTCGTGCCAGACGGCATTTCGCAATCACAGCGGCGTCGCGTACGACCTGAATTCATCCACGTGATGCATCTCAAGCCTTTCTACGCCAGCTAACTTAAGGACTTTGATGATTTATTGTTTTTTTTTTCTCTTTATTACGCGTGGTTTTGTTTTCGTTTTCGTGCGTGTTTGTAGCATCGGGACGATGTTTTTAAGGGGAGGGTATTGGCACGTGTGAATGTTTGTCTTTCACCGGCGACCGCTTTTTACCGGCTAACAAATGGTAAACATTATCGCTCGGCGCAGAACGCGCTTGCATGTAACGGAACTTCCTCGAACGTTATCGATGCTTCTAGCCGTTGTCGGTTGTCACTACGCTTGTGTAATCTAATTGTATGAGTGACGCGAATTGTCTAGTGCTTTCTGGAAAACACGCGGGCACCGAGATTACTCGGGAACGTTCGATGACTCATGTATAAAAGCCGACGCGTTTCACCGCTGATCAGATTTAGACGATCGTCGACTGTGTTCGCCGCTATCTTTGTGCTTCGATTGCAACTTGCTCTTGTGTGCACAGGTTCGCCCAATAAAAAGTCTGTTTCCTCATTCACAGGTTGGCGACTGTTTTCTTCACCATCACTACTACGTGACAGTAGGGTCGGTGCTGCGGCGACAGGTAGCGTCCTGGTGACGGCGAACGGAAAAAAATTAAATTATGGGGTTTTACATGCCAAATCCACGATCTGATTATGAGGCACGCCGTCGTGGGGGACTCCGGCAATTTGGACCGCCTGGGGTTCTTTAACGTGCACTTAAATCTAAGTGCACGGGTGTTTTCGCATTTCGCCCCCATCGAACTGCGGCCGCCGTGGCCGGGACTTGGTCCCGCGACCTCGTGCTCAGCAACCCAACACCATAGCCACGGAGCAACCGCGGCGGGTAGACGGCGAACGGAAAAGTTGTCGTCGTTCCCACTGCGTTCCGGCGACGAGGTAGTCAGCGATATCACGAGGCCGTTTAACTTGCTGTAGGCGGGGCGCGTTGATGGCTAATCCTCGTAGTCCTAAATCGCGGTACGGGCATCGGTGGTAAACGTGGCCCGCGTCTCCGCAGTGATAGCAGAGCGGACGGTGATAAGGAGCGGTCTTCCTCGGGAATGAATGAATAACACGTTTATTGAAAATTATATGTTGTATTAGTTACTGCTGGA
Organism: Dermacentor silvarum; assembly: GCF_013339745.2. NCBI lineage: Eukaryota > Metazoa > Arthropoda > Arachnida > Ixodida > Ixodidae > Dermacentor > Dermacentor silvarum. The sequence goes on from NW_023606136.1 coordinate 45,077, forward strand.
GAGGGTCGGGCGGGTCCCTATTCCGAGACTCTGTTGGACAGGACTGCCACCCGCGTCTGCCCCACGAGGCTCCGCTGGTCCTCGATAGCCGGGCTGGACAAGGCCTCCTCCCACCCCTCCCACGTCGGCTGCGTAATTTGCTCTATGCTGCTGTTTGCTTGGCACGATCAAACCATGTTGTACAGGTCAGTCCGGCCGCCACAGAATTTACATGTAGCGTAAAATATTCGGGATCTATTTTGTCCAGCACGGCCGGGCTACCGTACGACATAGTTTGGAGCCTACGCAGATGAGTCTCTTCTGCTTTAGTAAGTTCCTTAGCGGGATGAAATAGGGTTTGTCTGCGCAGGCGATATAGTTGCAGTAAATTTGCGTATGTTGTGATGGGTGTTGGTAACTGAGTGCCGCGGTTTGAGGGGTCGGTAGACAAAGCCCGGGGAAGGATGGCTCGGGCCGAGTTGTGTGGTAACTCGTTTCCGGCTACCCCCTGGTGACCCGGCAGCCAGATGAGCCGCTTTCTCGTGGCCCGTGTTCGTGGCTGCCATAGGATGGCGTGAGCTGAATGGGAAATTCGCCCTCTCATGTAGTTCCTATATGCTACCTTAGAGTGGGTAAGTATATATTCCGCAGAAGAGTGTGTTGCTGCATGGGCAATCGGTGGTTTCTTCTACAATCGATGCATCCGAGCATCTTACTACCTGAGTTTGGTGGATGACTGCTACTGTGCAAATCCCTCTAACTGGACCTGCAGCATCAATGAAGTAGGCTCCCTCTGCGCTGCTATAGCGTTCATTCTGGGCTGCTCTTCTTCCTTGGTGGTGCATGTTGCGGGGTAAGGCAATGTCAGGAAACAGCACCGCAATTCACGGGCCTGCCTGACGCTGTAGGAGGAATAGCAATCTACAGATCATCCAGGACCTGTGCTCAGGTGCATAATTTGGTTCGTGAGATGAGTCTCGATAAGCTCCTCAGCCGTGTTGTGTATACCTAACTTGAGAAGCCGCGAGGTGGATGTTTTAGATGGTAAATTCAATGCCTTCTTCTAGATGTTACGGATAAGGACATCTGATTTGTGTAGGTCGCATTTCCGTAAGTGAAGGTAAGGGGTGCTGTAAGTTATCCTGCATATGAAAAAAGCCTGTATAAGCCGTAGCATGTCATGTTCCTTCAAGCCGCGGTTCCTGTTGGCTATTCTGGAGATCATACGCGTGATTTGCTCGCACGTGCCTTGCAGCTTGGTCATGGCGGCCGCGTTGGCCCCTTTGTTGCTGATCGTGACTCCGTGAATCCGGATTGTGTCTCGCTCGGGAATGGGAGTGTCGTGTACCTGAATGTTAACCGCGGCTGTGTCTTCCTTCTTCCGGAACAGCAGCAGTTCGGATTTCTCAGGCGCGCACCGCATGCTTCTGCTTGGTCTTGTACCTCGTCGGTTGCCATTTGGAGAGCTTCTTCGATGTGTCCTAAATTTCCGCGTGTAGTCCAGATTTTGGTCGTCTGCGTATAGTGCCTGTGGAATATGCGGTATGCCATTGAGCCTTCCTAGGAGCTGCATGAGTGCTATCTTAAAGAGCAGCGGGGAGAGGACGGCTCCTTGGGGCGTCCCTCTAGTGTCCATGCTTATTGGTGCGGACTTATTGCCTCCAATTTTGATGGCCGCCTTGCAGAAAGTTGATGTAGCAGAAAGTTCTTCTGCCGCAGTCTGTTCCCTGCAGATTATCTAATATTTTCGAATGCTTGACGTGGTCTAATGCCCCCTTGAAGTCCAATGCGTGAATGGCCCTGTGATTATATTTGCTGTTAGGTTTTATAACTTCTCTCTTGAGTTGCAGCAGAAGGTCTTGTGTAGATAGATGAGCTCTGAACCCGAAAATGGTGTAGGGGATGAGTCCACGGTCCTCGAGGTAGGTGGATAGCCGTAGCTATACTGCTTTCTTCATGAGCTTACCCTTGCATGACGTGAGGGAGATCGGGCGGAGGTTATTGATGTTAACTTCTTTGCCTGGTTTAGGGATGAAGCTAACCTCCGCCGTTTTCCAGGCCGTGGGCAAGGTGCCGGTTCGCCAGTACTCATTGATGTAGTTTGTGAGGCTTTCAAGCATCTGAGTGCTGATATTAGCCAGGATCCCGACAGTGATTTTTTCGCTGCCGGGTGTCGTACCTCGCCTCATGGCCATGAGTGCAGCCTGGATTTCGCTAGTGCTGAATCCGCGATCTAGTTCCTCGTTTTCGGTACCGGTATATTTTTGCTCAGGCTCGTTATCTTGGGTCGTGCATAAATATTTGTCCTGAAGTGCTTGAATGAGCCCCTCATTTGTGCCCTCGAAACCATGAAGGGACCGTTTCAAGTTCCGCTGTTCCCCTAGTATTGGTTGGTTCGATAAGGCATCTTAGGAGGTTCCATGGTGTCTTCATATGCAAGTTACCATTAAGGGAGTCGCACTTGGCAAGCCAGTTGTCCCGGGCCAGTTTCTTTGCATATTGCTGCGCTTGCGCTGTAAGGCTGGCTATCCGACGTTTGAACTGCCTGGCGTTTCCATCACCGCGTTAGGTCCCTCCTTGCGTCCCATAGATTGATTAGACGATTATCTATGGCGGGGGTATCTGTGTTAGTTTGAAGGCTGCGCGTGTATCGCTCTCGCGTCTCTAATAGCATGTGGGCCCATTATTCGTATTGTTCTATAGGCTTGTTTAGTGGGCTATCCTCTTCGTTCCTGAAGGCCTTCCAATCGGTGATTTTAGCTTGTGCTCTGCGTTTACGGTGGTGTCCATGTTGTAGTGTTAATTGGAGGATACAGTGATCGCTCCCAAGCGTTTCTTGAGTGTTAATCGATTTGTAGTCGTATACATTCTTTGCTAGCGATAGGTCAGGGCAGGTATCCCGGGATACACTGTTGCCTATCCTCGTTGGTAGCTGCAGGTCCGTGAGTAATGTAAGACCACAGTTAGATATGGCTGACACTAATTTCCTTCCATTTGGGTCTTCTTTAAGGTATCCCCATTGAAACGCATGTGCGTTCAAATCTCCCACTATTACAACGGGTCTTGTTTCGCGTGACGGAGTGCCTTCTGAAATATTTCGTCGAATGTAGCTGCCCTTTCTTGCGGTCTGCTATAGACGCTAAGAATGTAAACGTTGGGTTTGGATCTCGTGTGAGGAAGAAGTTGAATAAAAGAGTATTCTACGTTTTGTATGAGCTCGAGGTCTATGGTGAGTGCGGTGCAGTCTTTGCCTACCAGCAGGCATGTAGATGCATTGGTTTGGTGCGTGCTGTACTAAGTTTGGCTTCGGTATTCATATCCTGGAGTGCGATAATGTCAGGCATTTGATGCTAGATACTCTACGTATTGTTGCAGGGTTTCTCTTTTCTTTCCATTGCATGATTTTCCATTGCATGATTTTCAGAATGGGTGCGTTAGCCATCTTGTTTCTGTAGGTCTTAGTCTTGGGGTTCCTCTCCAGTACCCCACGAATCGCCTCTGTCTGCTCGTTTACTACATTTTCTCCCAGGTAGTTTGGGAATTTTTGCCCGTGTGCCCTCGGTCTGTTCCTGCAATTTACGCTCGAACTTTACTTCGAGGGTTTCCAGCTGAAGCAGCCGTGGCTCCAGGACTGCTTGAAGTGTGCGTTCTATTGTGTCTCTGATGTTCTCTTCGATGGCTGTTGCACGCTTCGTTCAATGACGTTTTGGAGTTCTCGCTCCTTGTCTGCTTGCACGCGATGTGTGCACTGCATGACTATAGCTTCTATTTTAGCCTCATCAAGTACCACTCGAGCATGACTATGTTAGAACCATTGAAAGCGACGGACACCTCCTTGCAGATAAGCTGTTGTTACCAGGCATGGCTGCTGTTCCTGGTATTAGCATTTTAATTGGTGCTGACCAGCTATGGCAATTCATGTCCGGAGAAATGAAACGATACCATGGCCAGGCAGACTTGGTGGCGCTAGGTTCTGCATTTGGCTGGATGTTACAATGACGACTTTCGTATACCACCTCTTTGGAATCAGCGCTCAATGCATGCGTATTGCGAATAAGTGCATCTACCGACTTTATCGACGATCTACTTCGGAAGTTTTGGGAGTTAGAGAGCATCGCGATTATGCCAGTCGACAACACTCCAAATTAGGAACCTAAGATGGTGCTAAAAAAATTCGAACACGATATCACCTTCGTCAGTGGTCGCTACCAAGTAGCCATTCCGTGGAAAGAAAGCTGTGGAAAACTAGAAGATAACCGATTGCAAACACGGAAGCGACTGATGTGTCTTGAAATGAAAATGAAGAACAATCCAGAGTTTGCCGTAGAATATGATACCACCATCAGAAACTATATGAAGATGGGTCACGCCGAGAGAGTACCTACCCAAATTGAGGTACAACCCTTTAAGGTTTACTACATGCCGCATCACGCTGTTGTGCGAAGCGAGTCTACAACTACTCGAGTACGAGTAGTTTTTGACGCATCCTCTCACGATCCTGATTCATCGTACCTCAATGACCATCTCGAGAAAGGACCAAAGCTACTAGCCGACTTGGTTGCTCTTCTCATTAGTTTTCGTATGAACCGTATTGCTATGACGGCTGACATAGAGAAAGCCTTTCTCCAGATTAGCACAAAAATGAAAGACAGAGATGCGTTGAGATTCCCATGGTTGAAGGATATGCCCTCTAACACAAAACCCGATCCTAAAATAGAGGAATGGCGCATGACAAGAGTGCCTTTTGGAACAGTAGCAAGCCCATTCCTACTCAACGCCACACTCCAACACGACCTGAAGGGAGTAAATAATCAAACAGAAGAAACGGCCAAGTTGCTTGCTGATTGTTTCTACGTTGATGACCTTCTTATAGGAGCAGATAGTGAGGCTTCAGCTCAAATAGTATACAGAGATGCAAATTCTATAATGGAAGACGCCGGAATGCGACTAAGAAAATTATCATCAAATTCTAATCTGCTGAGAGATCTTATTGCCACGGCTGAATGAGATCCCTCGGGAGTTGTAAAGATATTGGGACTCTTGTGGGATCCTCTAACAGACAAGATGACAGTAGCCGCAAAACCAGCGTTATGCTTCTTGGGAAAATATCAAAAGCAGTGTAAGAGATACGTTTTGCAAGCAGAGTCAAGGATATTTGATCCGCTTGGAATGATTGCACCCTTCAGCATTCAAGCCAATATATTGTTTCAGGAGTTGTGGCAGAGACAGGTAGATTGGGACGCAGATTTGCCTTCGGACCTTGCTTTACAGTGGCAAAATTGGTGCTCAAATCTGCAGCACCTTACTTCTACGACTATCCCACGTTGGGTCAAGACTGGGCTCGAAAGTCACTCCATGCAGCTTCATATATTTTGTTATGCTAGTCAGAGGGCATATGGAACTTGTGCATATTTGAAATTTCTTGACCAAGAGAATTGTGCTCACAGCCACCTCATAATGGCGAAGTCACAAGTGGCGCCTATGCAAAAAGTGACTTTGTCAAGACTGGAGCTTCTTGACGCTTTGCTCAGAGCAAGACTAGCGAAATTTCCGAAGACTGCCTTTGAGAAGTGCACGTTAAAAACATTCTTTTGGACGGATTCCAAGGTCACACTGCATTGGATAAAAGAGTCCCCGAAGAAATGGAAGCCATTCGTCTAGAATAGGGTGGCTGAAATTCAAGGCTGTTCCGACAAGAGCCAATGGCGACATTTTCCGGGGACTGATAATCCTGCGGATTACCTTACACGTGGAGTTCAGCTGCAGTTTCTCAAGACAAACGCAGTGTGGTGGAAAGGACCACCATGGTTCACAGAATTGGAAGATGCATGGCCCATGCACACCCTGGAGGAAGATTTACATTGTAATGATATACACTCAACTGAAGTAAAAGTTGTCGTGCAAGTTTTACATGTGAGAACGTTGTTCCCTATTTTGGACCTTGAACACTACTCAAGCCTCACCAGAGTATCACGATTAACAGCGTGGCTATTTTGTTTCATCAAAAGCTGCAAAAATAAATGCATTGGGGGCCAACCAAAGCTCACAGGCGAAGACATTAGCGGCGCTGAAAATTACTGGATCAAGGTGGCTCAAGAGGATATTTATGGAGAAGAAATCAATTAACGTGAAAAGGAACTACAGCTAAATCGCAATTCAGACCTGAGAATGCTTGATCCTTTTCTCGACATGGCAGGAAGGTTGCGTGCAAGTGGACGACTGCAATTATCACCGGAAGCAGAAGTTCAACATCTTATTTTGTTGCCTCCGCTTCACCAACTGACAAAACTTGTCATAAGAGACTGCCACAAGCGTACACTCCACGGTGGTCTGCTAGATTTCCCTTGCCGAACTTAGAGAGAAATTTTGGGTACCCCACGTCAGACAAATTGTAAAGAAAGTCATCAGAGGATGCAACGCTTGCATAAACACACTTAAAGCCCAGCCGCACACCTGTTGTACCATTAATTGAACGAGCACACTGATCTGATCCCTTTCAAGCAGTTGGAATCGATTTTGCTGGACCTCTCTATATGAAAGACAGTACGTGGAAGGTCTACATAGTGTTATTTACTAGTGCCGTCACAAGAGCAGTACATCTTGAATTAACCACAGGCCTGTCAGCAGAAAGTTTCCTGCTCACGTTTCGGCGATTTTTATCGTGTCGTAGATTGCCTGACGCAATATACACAGACAACGCGCAGACTTTCCAAAAAGCGTCAAAGGAAATCGCCTCCTTGGCAGGAGCTCCTTGTTCAGTGGAGAGCTACAAGACTGTTGCTCTCAAAGAAGAAAAGAATGGAAGTTCATCGCAGAAATAGCTGCGTGGTTGGGCGGCATCTGAGAGAGATTGAAAACCAGCCTGTGAAAACTGTGACAACCAGCCTCCGGAAGATCCTTGGCAAGGCAAAGCTTCCGCCAGAAGAACTAATGACGGTACTGCATGAGATAGAGACAGTAGTAAACTCCAGGCCTCTCACTTACTTGTCAACTTCACCAGCAAAAATGGAAATACTTACTCCGGCTCATTTCTTAACCGGTAAACGACTAACAAGTCTTCCTTACCACAACGAAGATGTCGATACTTCAGGGCCAAGATCTACGCTACGGTCACAAGAAGGTGGCTTCATCGTAAGTAGTTACTGGAGCACTTTTGGAGATGATGGAGGAGAGAAAAATCTTAGCCTGCGCTCAGCACACTATGGCAATGTTCAAGCTTCGAACAATCTGAAAGCTGGTGATCTTGTGCTTCTTTACGAAGAAAATGAACCACGGCAACTATGGAAGACGGGGCGAATCCAAGAAGTACATCGAGGACGTGATGAAAATATGAGAACTTGTTCGCTGAAGCTTTCAAACGGCTCTGTAATACGCCGACCCGTCCATTGTACCCAATGGAACTTTCTTCACTCTAACACACTCGAACTGTGCGCCTTTCCGGGGTGCGGAGGATATTGAACATTTATCCTTCTTCGAAGAGCTAGAGAAAAAGAAGAAGCCAACTGCACGGCACGCGGGAGCACGGACGCACGGTGAAGACTAAAAAGTAGAAGAAAAGACAGCGTCCGCCATGCACTGCATTCGATCGAATTACTGTAAATAATGTAAATACAGTTGTGTTTCACCATAGGCCGTGACCATTTATTCTGTAATAGTCATGACCATGACTCAGAAAAAATGACAAAGGCCTAGCGAAAAAACATGAACACTCAAAAACCGATGGAATGGGTTCGGATGTGGTACTAAGTGAAGGAAAAGACTAAAGGTCGAAGTCATAGTCTTGAGCATGACTAAGGCATTCGCATAAGCTTTTTGAGTTTTTAAGTGTTAATCTTTTTTCGCTAGGCCTTTGTCATTTTTTCTGAGTCATGGTCATGACTAGTATAGAATAAATGGTCACGGCCTATGGTGAAACAAAACTATATTTACATTATTTAAAGTAATTAGATCGAATGTAGTCCATGGCGGACGCTGTCTTAGGCCAGCTAAAGGGACTCCTGAGTAACTCGTGACATGAATGTTATGACATGCGTGTCATGTAGGTCATGAAACAGGCGCCTACGTCTTGGTGCTCTCATGGTCGTTTCGTTAACTTGGTAGGCTCCCCCCACACACTTCGCATATTTCCACTTGCACTCGGTGGCTCCCGCGATGTGCGGACCGTTGCGCACACTACACTTGGCGTGGCACCCGTGTCCGGCCTCTGGATTTAGCGTTCCACAAGTTGAGTAGCGGGCGAGATGCGGATTAGGGCATACGTACGTCCGATGGCCCACTGTGCCCCCGTGGGTGCACATCGGTGTAGTCTTTCGGTAGAAGCCCACAGGGACTGCTTCACCACAGTAGAATATGGTGTATGGCATTTTTCTGCCTTCGAATGTAAGCAGTGGTGTATTTGAGTTGCCCAGTTTTCGGACCCCTACAATCGGCGCGTCCGGCGAGTATATCACTTCGGTGATATTGGCTTCGGTGGTTGCTACTTGAATTACGCCATGTCATCCGTCGCCTAGGGGTATGTATGCACAGCGGCCGCCTAGCAGTATGGGTGTTACTGCCAGGACTTGCCGTATGTGCTGCGCCTCTCGTATTCCAATGACTACGATGTTTTCTTTCCACGCCGGCCAGATAGAGAGTACCTGATAACCGCGCGGGAGTTCAGCAGCTGTAACGGCTTCTCTGATGAAGTTGCTGCCCTTGTATTGAGTGAGGTTGCACACATCTCTGGGTTTCATCCCTGCGACGGCGTCCTCCGCCCCTATCTTCGGGTTCGTTGTTGGCCTCCAGCGCTTCGGTGCTCCCTGCTCTCTGGTAGGAGGCCCGGTTACGTAGTTGCCTACCCCTTTCCCGTAGCAAAGCGATGCCCGTTGTTTTTCAGCGGCAGAAGTCGGCCCCACGCTCGCACAAACTGCTGTCGTCTTCTGGATTACATATTCGGTGGTCTTATCAAACACTGGTGTTGTTACAGTTCGCACTTATTGCATCTGCATAGTTTCTGGGTCATACCCCCGTGTCACAGACCACGTGAACGAGGCGCAGACGCCAGACCAAATTCCAAAGCCGACTTAACAGCTTTCGAAAATAATCCCACGAAAGCAAGGACAATTAGGAAGGGCCCTCTGGTGCGCCAGCGAACGCCTGTTGCTGTCCAAAGACCGAGTCAGAGCTCAGAGTTCTCGAAATACAACAAAATATATTCTTCACACAATGCAGTTACACACACACTTGCACACTTAGGCTAGACACAACACAATACAAATCAGATGGGTATTTACAAACACAAGGAAATAATTAACGACAAGCACTAAGAGTCCAACACGTAAAGTACAAAATAAAAAGGAACACTAAGTGTCTAATCGTATTCACCAGTGTTGCTCCTGGAGTCAGACGATCTCGGCGTAGCTCGGGGCAAATCTCGAAGAAGGAAGTTCTTCTGGAAATGCAGACGCTCGATGAACTCGTCGACGAGCTTGTCGGGGAATCCCCTCCTTCTGCAGACGCTCGGTCTTCACGTTACATCACTTCACCGGTGCGGACTGAACTCCAGTGACGATTCTCGTACGGCGGTTGTATAGCTTCCACAGGCGTTCTCGAACTTTCCTATCGGAGTCGTGATCTCGTAGCATGGCCAAAGCTTGGGAATCTTCTCGTCTTTTCTCGTATCTTCGACCACCGCCGTCGTAGCGTCGTCGATGGGGGGGGGGGGGGTGATGACTCATGCTGTTGGTGCACGCTCACGCTGTAGTTATCTCTCTCGACTCGCCGGGTGAGAAGGTGTCCCGGAGTGCGCGTGTGCTCTCTCTCTCTCCGGTTAACGTCGTTTCGTCGATGCTCTTCTAGACGTTTCGGCGCCGTTGTTCGCGCTGCTGTTTGAGGCGTATGCGCTCTCCCCCTCTGTTGAGAGAGAGAGAGAGAAAAAATTGCCCCCACCTCCCCGAAGGGAATCGTGAGGAAATGCGAATGCATTTCTTGCGCCGAGAGTACACAGCGTAGTAATTTTAATGGCGTAAATTAATGACGAGACGAGGATTTGTACAGACACCAGCCAGCGAACGGTCGAGTGTGAGGCGCGCGCTTCACTCCATTTATATATACGTGTGAGCGAGCGAACGGGAGAGTGGGGCGCAGGGAGGAGAGAGAGCGAACGGCGAGACCGTCTGAAAAACTGCTGTCTCGCTACACGGGCCAATACCGGGTGCTTCGTGCCGTGACTCCCGTCACCTACGAGATCGCCCCCGACGCCCCATCTGCTTCCCAGTCCAGTGATATCGTACACGTTACACGACTTAAGCAGTATCACTTAAGCAGAACGGGATCGCGCCGCTTGCGTGGCGCGATCGAGAGCGCGGGCGGCAGCAGGATCAGCCTGTCGTCGTTGCCGCTTGGACTCGGCCTCGCGCCGCTTCACTCGAGGATCGGCGGCTCGCCGTTGACGTTTCTCCGCCGCGTCTTGAACACGAACTTCAGCGTTCTCGGCTCGCCGTTGACGTCTCACAGCGGCGTATCGAGCACACATTTCCGGATCTTTGGCTCGGCGTTGGCGTTTTGCAGTGGCTTCCCGAGCACGGAGTTCGGTATCGGCAGCTCGCTTCGCTCGCTTGCGTTCGGCATCACGCCCTCTTCGCTTCGCAGCCTTGTCTTCCGCTTCTTCTCCTTCGGTTGATGATGACGTTGAAGCTACTGCAGTGACGTCACCTCCAGCAAGAGGTGGAATGCTCGGGTTGGATTGTATTACACTTCTTGCTAGGGGTACCGTTGCCGTCAGACATTCGCCTTCACCCACTTCTGCCATCGCCTTGAGAGGCTCCCAGCCAGAGAACGGTCGAGACTGAGGCGCGCGCTTCACTCCATTTATATATACGTGTGAGCGAGCGAACGGGAGAGTGGGGCGCAGGGAGGAGAGAGAGCGAACGGTGGGAGAAGGAGCGGCGAAGCACTTCACCTACCCTCTCCTACACTCTCTCCACACACGCGGGAGCTCCGCCGACTTCCCGCGATGCGAGCGCCCTCACATGCCAGAGCGCGGTCCTCCTCTCCACTCACTCTCCGCTACTCCGCCCGCAGCACCTGCTCCGGTTGCTAGGGGCGAGGATAAGCGCGGCGCGCCCGCAGCTGTTGCTATGGGAGAGGGAGTGAGAGCGGAGAGATAACACCTGCCGGCGCGCGGACACCGAGAGACGCCTGACATACCCCGACTAAGAAATGCATTCGCATTTAAAACAACTTTATTTATCCCATCTTAAAGGAAAAGGAGCTGCGAGAAGAAGGCGAGACACGTTGTCCTACTCGCGGTAGGCCGCCTCTACCACCTCAGCCCACCTCAGGATAACTTCCTGAAGTTCGGGGTTATGGCTGCGCATGGCAGCCTCCCACACCTCCCGACTACTTAAAACTCTACAAAGGTGAGGGGGTGGGGAGTGGTTCTTGCGTTGCCATATATTATGGTTTAGGTCCGCTCTGCTAGCTGGACAAAACTTGCAGGCTGAGGTAGGGTTATTCCAGGGTAAATTTTGTGACGTAAGGCAGGGGATAGAAAAGTGCGAGTCTGCAGTCTACGCCATAGCACCTCGTGTATGCGTGATGACCGACACATTAAAGGTTGGAGGGTTCGGTGACCTAGGCGGTAATGCCCGCAAATTTCGTGGTATGAAAGTAGCTTGTCTTGGAGGTGAATGCTGGAGGTAGATTATTGGCGTCTGAACCATCCCCTAGCCTAGCCTGCGCTCGGTTCGTGAAAGCTCGAGCACTTGCGTGGGCCATTTCATTGCCCATTAGACCTGCGTGAGCAGGTGTCCAGAATAAACTAAGAAGTTGGGATGGCGGATTATGGGATAGGATGGCTAGGGCTGTCCTGAAATCCCTACCCGCTCCAAAGTTGTATATGGCAGTTTTTGAGTCACTTACTATGATAGAGTAATTGGGTATTGTTGCGGCGAGTGCCACCAACAGGCTAGAATGGATGCTGCCCTCGCAACACTGCCAGTGGAGCCAACGCCTGATATGGCAAATTTGTTTCCACACGGATACTCTGCAGCATCGACATAGACCACGTCTTCGTAGTTAGATAACTTTTAGGGGCGAAGCTCCTTAGGGGGTGGGTCTGTCCCTCCTCTGTAGTATGTAGTAGTAGTAGTAGTAGTAATAGTTCGTCGTAGTAGGTAGCCACGTCTAGTTTTATGAAAAAAAATGTCACAGTTTCGCCCTAAGGGCGAAGCAATGAATGCGATAGCAACACAGCAATGTCATACGAAGTAAGGTGAGCGGCTTTGGTAGCAACAACACGCAGAACTGTTGTCGACGCCATCGGCGTTTTGCCCGCGTTAGCTCAAAATGCGTGCGGCGTTGGTGACTGTTGCTGGAGCCTCTGATATAAATAGGCACTTGGTGCCACAGCTAAATGTCGCCTCCCTTCCCTCCCCCTCCCCCACGGCCTCTCGCGCGTCTGAAGAAGGCGCGTTTGCTCTACATATATGGTGATTGTAAAGGAGAAAAGAGACGCCTACTTCTGCAGCCCTTAAGCGAGCACGGCGCAGAACGCGCGTTTGTTCTCCGCCGCGCGTTCACTCCCCGTGAAAGACGCGCCCCTCGCGCCCTTTCACTCGCACATACAGCGTTCGGCGCGCGGCGACGATTTCATCTCCAAATGACGTCATACGGAACCTCACGGCGACGGCGACGGCGACGGCGACAGCGACGGCGACGGCGACGCCGACGGCAGAAATCTGCTTTTGAGTGTCCATATAATTGCTATCGCAATAAAAAATTCCGAAAGTTCTGTCCGTAGCGCGGAATCGAACCAGGGACCCCTCGCTTCCGAACGCGCGGCGCTAGCCACTACGCCACGAAGCGCACATGGACACACGCACCACGATGACAATAAATACCCAACATTAACGAAAGACTGCGCGTTTCTAACGCGTTTGTGCTAGCGCGTTACGGCCCGTGTGAGAAGCTGGTGTAAGACGCTGTGGCCTCTCCGCCTTACCCCCGTATTCACAAACGCTCCTCGACTTGAACTTGACTTGCCACCGCCTTGGGCAGCGCGCTCGAAACTCTCTCATAAAGCCGTCATAATGAAGGGACAACGCAAGCCATCCATCGTCGAAGAACAAATTAAAGTTGATTTTGTATATATACACACAGTGTTTCTCACGTCTTTACATGATGATCGACGGGGCGAATTACACGGAAGATTCACGGTTTACCTATGATTCCCTCCGGAGCTTCGCCCACTCATCATCATTCACCCCGTGGATATGCTGTGATTTTTTCTGTAGGGCTCGTTGTTGCCTTCTAGGTTCGTGATGAACAGGGTGCATATTCTTAAGGAGAGGGGGTATATGAAAGTGCTCATGAATCGGGTGAGGAATATTAAATTTCTCATTGGTCATGGGTGCTGGAGTTTATATTTAAGGAGTTTAGGATGTGCCTAACAGTGTGGGAGTTCGATAAGCGCTGGTATTGAGCTGTCAGGTGGGCTTCTGCGAGCTCACTAAATGTATTCAAAGTACCTGTAGCCAAACGTATCTCAGTGGAGGCACGTGGCACTCCAAGTGGAGACCCTCCACGTGGCACTCAGTGGAGACCCTTGGCACTCCAAGGGCAAATTTGTATAGTCTGCGTATCAGTGCGTTAATTTTATCTTCCTCGGCCCTAGTTGGAAGGGAGAATGGGATTTTCCTAACTGAAAACGCCTGTACCATTAGTAGTTCTGGTTCACGGAGACCCCCATGCTTATTAGACACCCTTCCTATAAGCCGTGTGGTGTTTTCTACGCTGGCAGTAACCGTTTGAAGTGTATAAGTATTGAGTCGGTTAGATTGAATGTGCATGCCAAGTACACAGATTTCGTCGACGACGTAAACTTGCTTCCCGTTAATATTAATCAGAATGTTGGGCGTATGGCGTTTATTTGCGGATAGAAGTAACAGCTCAGATTTATCGGGCGGGCACTCGAGGTTCATGAATCCGGCTCTCGTAGCCACTGTATCTGCAGCCGCTTGCAAGGTATCTTGAATGTAGCCATCTGAACTACCCTTAATCCATAGGGTAATGTCGTCTTCATGGAAATAATATTGGAGATCCGGTATTTTTGCCAGCCCCTGCAATAGACCTCATAGCTAGGTTAAATAGAAACGGCGAGAGCACAGATCCCTGAGGAGTGCCAAAGCTACCTAGGGTGATTGGGGGAGAAGTTTGATCATTGAGAGTAATGACGGCTGTACGACTGGTAAGAAGTTCGCGGATATAGTCATACATTTTACTACCACAGGTAATAACATTAAATTCACGTAAGATGGATTCATGATCTATGTTGTTAAATGCACCGCGAAGGTCGAGTCCCAAGATGGCTTTGGTCTCTTTGCTACCTGCAGGTGTAAGGAGGTCATGCTTGAGCCTTAGCATGGCAACCTGGCAAGAGAGTGACTGGCGAATGCCAATCATCTCTGGCGGGAACAACTGATTGGCTTCCGCGTATTTATTTAAGCGATTAAGCATGACATGTTCGAGCGTTTTGCCCAAGCATGACGTGAGGGAAATAGGTCTAAGATTAGCTATGTCAGAGGGCTTATTGTGTTTGGGAATAAATATTACTTTAGCGGTTTTTCATGCGTTCGGAAGGGAGCTGTTATCGAAGCATTGATTATAGTATTCTGTGAGGGCGGAGACAGATTTGTCGTCCAGGTTTCGGAGTAATTTGTTACTTACATTATCTATACCCGGAGCAGATGTAGTTTTAAGGGAAGCCAAGGCATGTCGAACTTCTGTATCTGTTATTGGGGCGTCGAGAAGTTCATTAACCTCACCTGTGTAGTTTGCATTCTCGTTAGTTGTGGTTGGAGGGAGGTCTAATCGTGCAAGCTCCTGAAAAAGATGGGGAATATTATCCTTGTGTTTGTGCAATAATTGAGTGATATAGTGACTATGTTGCGCACGCGAGCTCGAGGA
>NW_023606137.1:0-40001 GCF_013339745.2 Dermacentor silvarum
AAAGTGGTCGCAGTTTCACCTGAAAGGCGAAGCATCAATTGCGATAGCAAATTTGTAGAGAGCTATGCGGAGTAAATGATAGTAGCTTTATCAGCTGTATAAACTTGGACATGCAGCAGCACCGGCAACACGCAGAACTAATGTCGACGCCGTCGGCGTTTTGCCCGCGTTCGCACAAAATGCGTGCGGCGTTGCTGACTGGTGCCGGAGCCTCTGATATAAATAGGCACTTCGTGCCGCAGCTAAAAGTCACCTCCCTTCCCTCCCCCTTCCCCCCCCCCTACCGCCTTTAGCGCGTCGAAAGAAGGCGCGTTTGCTCCACATATATGGTGATTGTAAAGGAGGAAAGAGACGCCTACTTCTGCAGCCCTTAAGGAAGCACGGCGCAGAACACGCGTTTGTTTTCCGCCGTGGGTTCACTCCCCGTGAAAGAGCACGTCCCTCGCGCCCTTTCACTCGCACATACAGCGTTCGGCGGCGCGCGGCGACGATTTCATCTCCATTGACGTCATACGGAACCTCACGGCGACGGCGACGGCGATGGCGACGCCGACGGCAGAAATCTGCTTTGGAGTGTCCATATAATTGCTATCGCAATAAAAAGAAGGATGGCTCATGGCGCTTTTGCGTGGATTATCGGCACCTGAACAGGGTTACCAAAAAAGACGTGTATCCCCTACCTCGGATTGATGACACCCTTGACTGCCTCCATGGTGCTCGCTATTTCTCCTCTATTGACCTTTGCTCCGGCTACTGGCAGATTGCCGTGGACGATCTAGACCACGAGAAGACTGCTTTTGTAACACCCGACGGTCTTTATCAATTCAAAGTGATGCCTTTCGGTCTATCTAATGCTCCTGCCACTTTTAACGCATGATGGACTCCCTTCTTCATGGCTTCAAATGGTCCACGTGCCTGTGCTACTTAGACGACGTTATAGTATTCTCCTCAACGTTCGCTACACACTTGGAGCGCCTCTCAGCAGTCCTGGACGTTTTTCGTCGAGCCGGTCTACAACTCAACGCATCGAAGTGCCAATTCGGCCGTCGCCAGATTACTGTCCTTGGACATCTCGTTGACGTGCACGGAGTGCAACCGGACCCAGGCAAGATCCATGCTGTTACGCACTTCCCTGTTCCGAAGTGTGTCAAAGATGTGCGCAGCTTCGTCGGCCTTTGTTCCTACTTCCGCCGTTTTGTGAAAAATTTCGCGGCCATAGCACGACCACTAACGGAGCTTTTGAAAAAAGACACCCCTTTCCAGTGGGGCGATAATGAGGCCTCTGCGTTCTCGCATCTAATCGACCTCCTCACAACGCCTCCCGTTCTGGCCCATTTCGATCCTTCTGCGCCTACCGAAGTCCGTACTGATGCCAGCGGCCACGGAATTGGCGCAGTACTGGCACAACGCCAGCGCGGCAGTGACCGTGTTATCGCTTACGCCAGCAGGCTCCTTTCACCCTCCGAGCGCAACTATTCCATCACTGAGCTTGAGTGTCTGGCCCTAGTTTGGGCGGTTGCGAAGTTTCGTCCATACTTATATGGCCGGCCCTTTTCCGCTGTCACAGACCACCACGCGCTTTGCTCGTTATGCTCACTGAAAGATCCTACAGTAAGACTTGGTCGCTGGGCCTTACGCCTCCAAGAATATTCGTATACTGTTACCAACAAATCCGGCCGACTACACAAGGATGCTGACTGCCTGTCTCGCTACCCGGTAGACGAGCCTGACGACGAAGACAGTAGTAACGCCAACGGTATTTTCTCTGTGTCTGACTTCACTAGCATCGCTGATGAGCAGTACCGGGACCTATCGCTGCGAGCACTCATCGAGCGTCTGCGCTCTACACCTACCGACGCCTCCGTTAGCCGATATGTCCTCCACGGCGGCATTCTGTACCGAAGGAACTTCCTCCCTGATGGATCTGATCTTCTTGTCGTGCCAAAACATCTACGACGGACTGTGCTCTTTGAGATGCATGACGCACCCACTGCAGGCCATCTTGGGGTAACCCACACGTACGACCGCGTCCGCCGCTTCTATTGGCCTGGTCTCGCTCGCTCCGTCCGACGCTATGCTGCTATCTGTGATCCCTGCCAGCGTCGGAAAACACCTCAGGTGCTACCTGCCGGTCATCTTCAGCCGATCACCATCCCTGTGGAAGCGTTCTTTCGTGTTGGATTAGACCTCCTCAGCCCTTTTCCCACGTCATCTTCGGGGAACAAATGGGTAGCCGTCGCAACTGATTACGCCACCCGATACGCTATCACGCGGGCTCTCCCTACCAGTCGCGGACTGACGTCGCGGACTGACGTCGCGGACTTTCTCTTGCGCTACAATATCTTAGTTCATGGCGCCCCGGGACAGCTGCTTACTGACCGTGGTCGCAACTTCCTGTCGAAAGTTATCGCCGACATTGTGCGTTCCTGCTCCACTAAACACAAGCTGACTACCTCTTACCATCCTCAAACGAATGGCCTGATGGAGCGGTTAAACCGTACCCTTACCGATATACTGTCCAAGTACGTTTCCAAGGACCACCACGACTGGGACATTGCCCTTCCTTACGTCACATTTGCGTACAATTCTTCCCGGCACGACACCGCCGGCTTTTCTCCATTTTATTTACTGTACGGTCGCGAACCGACCTTGCCCCTTGATACGGCACTTCCTCCTGCTGCGATCTCAACAAGCGAGTATGCGCGCGACACCATCGCCCTCGCCGACCATGCACGCCAGCTTGCCCATACTCGACTGACAGCCTCGCAAACCACTCAGCAGCGTCAGTACAATGCCCGCCACCATGACGTACAGTTTTCGCCTGGTGCGCTCGTGCTGCTGTGGTCGCCCTCTCGTCACGTCGGACTTTCAGAGAAGCTCCTTTCGCGATACACAGGGCCCTACCGCGTGCTGCGCCAGGTGACGCCTGTGACGTACGAAATTGAACCTGTGAGTTCGACCTCGCCGTCTACTCTGGCATCTAGTGATGTTGAGCACGTCAGTAGGCTCAAGGCCTACTACACTGCTTCCGAGTCTGGCCTTTAATCGCTCCGGGACGGCGCTTTTGCCGCCGGGGGTAGTGCTACGGAACAGTATTTGCCTTGACGAAGAGGCGAGCAGTGTGAAGACGACGACAAAGATTAGAGGCTACTGCGGGCTGTGGCTTCTTGGCCAAGTGCGGCGCATTTGTTTGTAAATATACTTGTATATAGCTTTTCGTCTGCGTCTTCCTACATAGGATATCGTATCGTCCGACAGCCGATAAGACGGTAATCATCGCAGTGACTTACACCCATTCATTTTCTTTTCGTTCATTCATTCTTTTTTTTTTCTTCGCGTAACTGCTTGATAGTACTCTTAGACCAAGCTTGCCCTGTATTTCAAACCGATTCTTTATTTGAATCGACGCACCCAGTTGTCAGTGATGGAATATCTAAGAGTGTTATCACTGTCTGCTGGCGATGCGAAGTTCCGCACTTTGCAGACGCACGCAATGAATGCGAACAGTTGTTAGAGCAGCGTCCCCCTTCCCACTTTGTTTCCGACAGCGGCCGCTGCATATCACCCATAGCTGGGTCTGAGGGTATTTTCTATGTGTTCCCTTTCATATTGCTCATAGTAGTATCCTTCAGCCGTACCCCTTGACACTGTTGTTATATCGGCGCCTGGTGTGGTTTCTATGCTGCTAAATTTAAAAACGAAATCATCACCAGGACCGGATCCTTAACGCCTTTTTGCTCCGCTATGCAGAGATGATTGCATGTTTTCTAGTGCGCATTTTTATTTGCACCCTGCCTGACCCTCGCCCCCGTCATTTCCTTTGTTTGCTTGTGCAGGAGTTCGCAGTTCATTCACCTCCGCGATGCCTGCAAAAAAGCAATTAAACTCGGAGTGTTGCCGCTCGAAGCCGAAGTCCGGCGCGGCGGCAGAGACTGCTTGTGACAACGAAGCGTCGCATCGCACCTCCTGCCCCTAAGAAGCCTTATCGGAGTGTGGCGACGTGCAGCAGGAAGCTTTCGTCTCCACTCGGCGTTGGCAGGACCAGCAGAAAGTAGAGCTCAGAATTACCCCCGCCCGTTCTGGGGCCACACACTCTCGGACCAGTGGCCGGCAATGTGGTAACGCCCGCGGACCCCGAGGCAACCTTCTGCGACTCGTGTGGGGTGCTCGTCATGCACTATGCGACGCATGAGGGGTTGCTGGTGCACAATGCCAAAGCGGACAATGTGGAGCAGTCGGCTCAACAGCCTAACGCAACTCTGGCCGCGCAGCCCGCCTTCACCCCGGAATCACTGCACTCAGTTGCGGCAGCCCTCGTCGCGATCCGAGCTTCGCGGAGGCCATTGCGGCGTTGAACCCGACCGTGAAGGAGGTGAGCTCTCGGCTGGAACACGCGGTCGACTCAGCTGTGGACGAGGAAGATATGGCTTCCAGCCCGCCGACCATGGACCATAGGCAGAAAGTTTTCATTTTTCAGGAGGGGGCTGGGGCCCGACCAACTTTCTGAAACCTACCCATATATATGGGTAGGTTTCCATCTGCTAGCAATTTTCTATTTCTAGCTTTATGGCGAAAGCAACTATATCGACACTTCAGGCAAATTATTGCGGTTGTTGTCGCCGTGATGTTCCGCATTAAATCCAAAAGCCATATACATGAGCAACCCCTACCCTGTGGGTGGGGGAAAAGGCACGTAACAGTGAGCCGAAAAGGATGGCGGCTTGATGGCCTTATTTCCAACGCGCTCCATATTCGGGTTAGTTGTAGATCACGTAATCAAACGCGAATGGGAAGGAGAGCAGGAGTCTTCTCCTCTAGCCCTGCCGTAGCTGTGAATGAGTGTGCGTGGCTGACGCTTGCCATATCTAATTGTAGGTAGTCATTGGGTGCAATGATAAAGGGCAACCAGGGATGGCTGCTAACTTTATGCACACTGTCCTCCTTGCCGGGCTGTCTTTCTGCGCCCCTAGTGTTGCAGAGTTAAGAGACAGAGGTCATCGCGGATCATTCACAGAGGCCGTCAGTAGTGGACATAAAAATAGGCAGATAATGATGATGTATCTAATCTTCAGAGTTGCGGTGAATCGCACGGCTGTACGAACCATTCGCCTCCGCTTCCGGCATTCTTCACAATGCTTGCGTCGTGAAAGCGATTGCTCGAGGTCATCCAGTGAGGTAATTACAGGTTTACATGGTCCGTGCTTACTATGTCCACTATGTCCACTATGCTTACTATTTTAATTTTAGGTGAATGTTTACTACAACTTATATGGCCACTATAACTAACGCATAAGCTCGTGTAAGGGCCACACTTGTCTGTCGCGATTTTGACGAGCCTTTCATGGGACCGAGCCATTTGACCTCATTTTTCCAACTACGAGTATGAAATCTGCCGTAAACCTCCGCGATCGCCTCCTCTCGACATCCAGTAGCGATGCGCAAAAGCACGCGGCATTCGACAATTCGTTGTTGAGCCCGATCAGAATCAGCACACAGAACACGATTGCTTCTCGGTTGGATGTTTTTTTTTTTAATATTGGCTGTCAAGTTATGGGTGCGGCCCTTACACGGGTGCGATCCTTACACGGATTTACACGGTAAGAATCGTCCTTCGTGTAATTGTCTTCTACTTCGCTATCACTAATACTGCTTCGCCTTCCCGGCCAAACTGCACTCTTTTTTATTTTTTTAGTACTTTGAGTCCGAGTATAAGCGCTGCTGCACATGACTTCTAGATGTCTATTCATTCTGATTTTGAGTGAATCCCGCTTGGCATCATTTCGGTTACTGAGTGAATTCTATATACAAGGTGTTTCAGCGAACAGTTTCCAAAATTTTTAAAAATGGCCTGTGACAGATAGTACAGTTCTAGTTCATGAGCTCATCTACTCGAAGAGGCGAGCATTACTTGCACAAAAAATTGAAATGCATAATCGACTAATAAACAAAATTAACTAATTAAGTTTTTAGCTAATCAGCTTATGGCCCGGGCCATGTTGCAATTTACAAATTCTAGCTGTGGTGTGCGGATCAACTTTGAACTAAATCTGAGGCTGACACCAGTGTCGAGATATTAATTCTCTAACTTTGAGGAGAAATACATTGACGTGCCAGTCACTTTCTCAACAAAACGTTGTTTTATGCATCAAAGGACAAAAGTATGAAAAGAACAAATTATGGGATTTTACGTGCCAGAACCACAATCTGATTATGAGGCACGCCGTAGTGGAGGACTCTGGAATAATTTAGACCACCTGGGGTTCTTTAATGCGCACCTAAATCTAAGTATACGGGTGTTCTAGCATTTCGCCCCATCAAAATCACGACCCCATCAAAATGTGGCCGTGATTTGATCGCGCGACCTCATGCTTAGCAGTCCAACACCATAGCCACTAAACAACCACGGCGGGTGAGTGAAAAAGTAGCTCAAACGCCAATGCATTACTCCGCAATGTTCGGGAATTAATATCTCGAAACTGGTGCCATCGTTGTAATTAGTTCCTAGTGCATCCACCTTGCGAATTCCACGGCTAGAATTTGTAAATTGCAACACGGGCCATAAGTTAATATGTTAAAAACCTAATTGGTGATTTTTAATTAGTTGATTACGCATTTCAATTTTTTGTGCAAGTAATGTCCACCTCTTCGAGTAGACCAGCTCATGAACTAGAATGGTGCTATCTGCCACAGGCAACTTTTAAAAATTTTAAAGTGTTTGCTGAAACACCCCGTATTTATGGCCTCTGCATGCAAGAGGCAATGTTTCCATCCCTAATGCGTAAATGTTGTAAAAAATTAGAAGAGCTTTTTTTTTGTCGCCAGTCGTTAGCATTGCCTACTGGAAAGAGAATCAATATTGAGACACATATCACTCACACGCTTTTCACACGCCGTTGATAGAAGACTCTGCCGAAGGGGTCACTGAAGTCTGCAGTATTTTTCAGGGTCAAAAAAGCACGCAAAGTAATTTGAAGTGAGGTGAACATATTCATTCTCTAGGTATAGGCTGTCGGTTTAGTTGGCTACCTCCTTCTCTTTAAAAAATATAATAAACTTTGTCCTTCGTATATATTTAAATATGTTGTGTCTGTGCGTGGTGTTCTCAGTGGAAATTTTTTTTTAAATGTTAAAGCGAGGAAACACAGATGAGGTAGCCGCCGCTGGTGCTTCTAATGCGCTTGTCCTCCTATTGTCAGGATTTGCCGAAATAATGTGAAAGTATAAATTAAAAGCCGTGCACGTCCGCGCCAACAGGGGCGTAGCCAGAAATGTTTTTCGGGGGGGGTTCACCGACCCGACCGGGGGGGGGACAAGTGTCAGCTTTCCTCTATGTGGCGTGATCGATAATAAATATCGGTAGTTTGAGCAGACTCTATACATTTATATCAAAGACATGGCACCTCCCCCGCCCACTCAGGTGCGCGTGTGCTTGAGAAGAAATTAAGTAAAAAGTAATGTAAGCGCAGTAAAATACAGTAAGTACGAGAGGTACAGTGGGCGTTTGGTCGAAAACGCCCACTGTACCGACAATGATCGAAAACGCATCATTGAGACGACCTGCCCGATCGGAGAAGACATCGTTAATCGCTATTCGCTAATCTCCCTTAAGCGTAGATGGCGTCATCCTCGTCGGGGCGAAGTGGGTTTCACAAGTCAAGGACAGCTATACACGTGAAAATGCACGTGTGACCAGGCTATACCTGCTCACATTGCAATAAGCTTGTTCACTGCGTCTTTACGCTACAAAACTTAAATATGTGCAAAAACGCGTAATGCTTTTTTTTTCGAAGCTTTCGTCGCCCTGCTCCCTCATACGAGAATGTTGCATTTCCTGTGGCAAGGACATATAGGCCACTGTGTCTTCCGCTGTGTGCGAGCGTGCAGCCGTCATTTGCCTTTACGTCAACAGATTCAGAATTGTACAGAATATTTCACCGCACAGCATAGATATGGCATGTGTATGCATTTTAAGTAGTGCGTGCAACTTATTTCTGCTTCACTTACGCCGGTGCAAACAGCAAGCGGCCTTGTACCTCACAGAATCTCGACTGATTGGAGTACTAGTGATGCAGGAATGAACTCCGGTCTTGTTCAGTGCATAGTGCACATAATCAATTTCTCAGGACGCGTGAACTCCGACGAGAACTGTCAGCGCCTGCAACAAGAGTTTACTTACGCTGTATTGCGCACAGCAGTAATTCATGCTTGTTGGCTGTCTGTTTCGTGCATTCTGTTGCGAGTCGGTGGAATTTCACTGCTGGCATCAACCACTTCGTGTGTGCATTGCTGGTTTGGGATTCAACAACACAACAGCGACTACCAGCCTTCCGTAGGGGCCAATCGCAAACAAGAGATGTTTCATGCACAGACTATTGCGCGAGCGTGATCCCTGAAGGGAAGCGGTGGAAATTTATACCCACGAACCTTTCCAGCAAGGGAGAAACGAACGCTTGTGTTTAAGGCAAAACTTTACCAGTGGACATGTATAGTCGGTAAAGTTCTCTTTTCTCGCATCCAGTGTCACCGCCCGAACTCTGCCGAGTGCGTCGCTTCCTCGCAATGCGAAGTCGCCCCCTTGAAATACGCTGCCTACACGTACTATTCAGTAGTTCATGTTCCGTGTTCATCAGTCCCCTTTTATAAGTAAATAAAGCAAGCAAGTTACGTGAACTTATTCCGGGATTGAGATTTTTCGAACAGTTTTCAAAACACAGTTTTTGATTGTGTATTGTTGGGGTTTAACGTCCCAAAACCACGATATCATTATGAGAGACGCCGTAGTGGAGGGCTTCGGAAATTTAGACTACCTGGGGTCTTTAACGTGCGCCTAAATCTAAGTAAACGGGCCTCGAGCATTTTAGCCCCCATCTAAAATGCGGCCACCGCATTTGTTGCTTCATTTGTTGCGCATTCTCGCCCAAAACCTCACTGAGTGCCAAAGCCTTGACAAACACCGCGACACGTTGTTCCGTATGCAGACATGATTCACTGTAATTTACCAACCCAAACGGAAGCGCCCAGGAATTAAATTGTGATAGTAGCACCGGTTTCTTGAATCATGTCAGCGCGAAGTGACGAGAATACAGGGTGGGTAAGTGAGAGGGGGGTTGTTGCACAAAAAATTTCGGGGGGGGGGGGGTTTAAACCCTAGCAACCCCCCCCCCTGGCTACGCCCCTGCGCACCAACAATGGTGCCGTAAGCTTTTAGCCACGACAAAAGTGAAAATGTGGAGGCAACGCAAGAGAATAATCAAATTATGTGAGTGACAGAACTCCGGTAATAACATTTTAGGGGAGGGGGGGGGGGGGCAGTAGGCTACGGATCGCCGAGGGCCCCGAGAAAATTCCGGAGGGGGCTCGAGCCCCAGAGCCCCCCCGTAGTCGGCGCCTATGCCATGGACTTAAGCTTTCTGGACTGAGTGCAGTGAATAAAGGTGACGGTTGGTCATGCAGGTGTCGCGCTCTTTAGTAGGGGCAAATGTGGGGATCGAGGTGCCTTCCTGCACCTGTCCCCCAGCTCGCCCGTGGCACTTAGCTCGATCTCCGGGAACCGCCGCCGTAACGGGAACATGGCGGACATGGCTAGTGCACCGCACCTACTTTCTTGCGCAAACCGTGCTTATCCCCGTCACCGGGACGCGCCCTAATTGGAGTGACGGCCCCCGGGCACCCTCTCCACGCTGAGCGCTGCGGCAGATGCTTCTCTGTTCTCGTGACACCTCGTTCTCGCGCTTGGCGGACCGCTACCCGGTTAGCCCTAGCGCAGCGGGCGTGCGTACTCGATCGGTCTTGCAGTGAGCCTTGGCCCGTAAGCGCCGTGACTGTCGCACTGTGCTGTATCTTGGGTGAATAAACCCGTGTTTGTTGGCGATCTGACTCCGGAGCCTTCTCTGCGCCATGTCGGAGAGTCGATGAACCCTGCCGTAGCGCCTTTGTACGTTGCAGAGTGGAGGAGTGTCGTGCCCTTTCCTGACCGTCGCTCGTAGGGTAAGCCTTGTGCAAACCCATCTCCACATAACTAACCCATCTCCACAACACTAATTAAAAAGCTCGAAATTATAAAACTACTGCCATACTTAATTAGCCGGATCTCTGCATACTCAACTAAGCGCACACAATTCCTCAGCATAAGCGAGTGCCCTTCAGATGAAGCACCAGTTACTTCCGGTGTTCCTCAAGGCAGTGTGCTTGGCCCCTTGTTATTTTTAATATATATTAATATGATATTGTACAAGTAATTGCTCACCCCGTTCAATTAAGATTGTTTGTGGGTGGTTGTGTTTTATTTAATGAAATTAAATGCCACGAAGATCAAGTCGTCTTAAATTCTACCCTTCAGAGCATTCATTCCTGGTGCCAGCAGTGGAACCTAATAAACACTAATAAAACAGTTTCTATGAGAATTACTAAAAAAAAGCACCTTTTACCATTTACTTATGATCTTGCATCTCAACCCTTATCCGAAGTCGAGGAATATCCAAGTCGAGGTAAAGCTGAAACACGTGCTTCAGCTTTAAGAAAACTTGGTCTGCTCAGGCATAAGATAAAAAATGGAACTTCCGGAAACCAAGCTCTTGGCTTACAACTGTATTATAAGGTCTACACTAGAATATGCAGCAATTGTTTGGGACCCGTACACGAAATGCAACATCGATGCATTAGAAAAAATTCAGCAAAAATATATACCCATCCAACTGCTAAAGCTAAATACTGTCCAACTGACTCTCCCTCAAACTTAATGAAAACGAATAATATACAAACCCTAAAATTGCGAAGGAAAATAGGAAGGATTAAGTTCCTCTATCTGCTTCAGAATAATCAGCTAACTCTTAATCCACAGCAATACATACAATTGCTAAGAGGACGATTAACAAGGCACCGGCATGCCAAGTCATTAACTCGGTATTTTGCCAGGACCAACACCTTTAAATATTCCTTGTTTCCTCGCACAATAACCGAATGGAATAACTTGCCCATATCGCTTCTTCTTAACACTGAAAGCATTGATTGTGTTGACAGCAGAACATGCAACAGTTGAAAAATGTTTGCTTCTTTTTTATCTTGTTTTAGTGCAGTGTTCCTGAAATTGTTATTTTTTATTTTCCTGCAATCATTCCATTGTACTTAATTTTTGTTTTGCTACTCACGTACCCTTGTTGTTTTTTCCTGTACTTGTGCCCCTCCTGCAAGGTCCTGCAGTATTTTTTAAATAACAAAAAAAATCATAATAAATTGCAGACGAAAGCATTGAGGAGCCGGCGATCGTGAGCTAGTGTTGCTCTCGCGAGAAGTTACGTTCTGTGTGCACGGGCGGTGGTGTGTTGTTGGCTGCACCATCTTTAGCCCTCATCAGCTGGACACACAGCTGAGGTTAGGCCTATCACAGTCGCCGAGTATGTGTGTCTATACTACCGGCGGACATTAGCGACTGACCTGAAGCTAATTAAGCCGTTAGGATGAAGAAAACTGCTTTTGTAGTTGAGTTTTGATCATACGGATTTGAAATAAACTATTCTTCATTTCGTACAGGGCACACACAAAACGCAACAAGTGATGACACTATCAACATGTTGTCATTTTTGACAGAAGGCTCTTCCCTAAATTAAATGTGACTGCGCACATGTATTGTTATGCTGACTCATTATTTAGCACTGTTCGCCTCTTATCCCAAATGGGCAACAAGCCCCTTTGATAGACCTTGTTCAGCTGCCAACGGTGTCAATATTGGCATGTGGCATTTCCACCAGAAAACTGTGTGTTCTCATATGAACGATCGATGTTTATATCTATGTCTATATACTTTATGGAACACATTAATTATGTGCACGAAAAGAGTACGAAGAATGATAAGTAGGCAGCATAACAATGCGTACTACATGGTCTCCCACTCGCTGTTTTCGAAGGTGTCCAGTCGCTCATAACAGCGTGACCCAGAATGATGTGACAGTGCTTGCAAGCATACAGTCAGTATGTTTGCTATGTTCGGACATTATTTCAAGTCCCTGATGCGCGGTTTGCTTTATATTTATAGAGGACAAGTGGCCGCTTTACCATGCTGATGTAAATCAGCATGATGATGATGCGCTCTATAAATCAACATACAAATGTGGAAAGCAGCACTCCACAACATCTCATAGGGAGCATGCCGAACACTTCCCTGAGAAGGGGCAAAACACCTAAAATATCGTATCAAATCAGCCGTTAGGGCTACCCTTAATTGGACTTCATGTTGCATTTCGAGGTGTTGCGCTGAGCGCTGGCTCTCGTGGTGGTGGGTAAAATACCAATGGTGATTCATGGTTACTGAAGTTGTCGGAATCGCAGGAGCTGGTGCAGCTGAGATTATCACCAAAAGACATTGTTACGAATCGGCTGAGCTCTTCACCGCTTTTGTTTTCCATGCTGGCTAGACCGGCATGCCTTGTGTGCCTCCACCGCTGGTGTGCTGCTCGTGACGTCACACGAGGATGTTATCTCGGCTGCTCAGTCAGGTTTCGGTTCCATTCATGCATTATTTTAAATTATTTTCACATTTCCGGAACAATTACCGTATTTACTCGACTCTAACGCGCCCTCGATTGTAATGTGCACCTGTCTTGCATGACCCAAAATAAAAAATCCTTTACAGTACCGTGCACTGCATGCTTTCATACAGAAACACAACTTTCTTTCATTTGGAAAAACAAACATTTACTCTCGATGCACTAAAGTTGCGATGAATAAAAAAAGTCCAAGTTTCGCCCGAAAGGCGAAGCATCGATTGCAATAGCAAATTAGTAGACCGCTATACACACGCGTGCACAAGCAAGCATGAACACATCTCGCTCGTTGACCGCAAAAACTCGCTGTCAAAATGCTGGAGTGATGGCGCGCGGCAGACTCTCCCCGTCGCAGATCACTTTCCAGATTGGGACCAAGGTGATCATATCGCCGAAGTGGATCGTCGCAGAGTACGTCCTGCTTCAGTGCACTGAAACCCCTGCTGGCGAAAATCCTCTCCTTGTGTTTGCGCCAGTCCCGCACGCAAGTTTCGGATTCTCTGAACGTCCGTAATGTGGCCCGATTTCCGTCCGTCTCCGCACACATGATCACTTTCCTTTTAAATATGGCATCATGATGAACTTGGCACTTGATGGTGATAGAGCAGATGCAGAAAACGGGAAGACAGATGGTAGACTAATGCCTAAGCATACGTACTGTAGCACATGGGAAAATCTACGGCAGCTACGCTAGAGTGTAGCTAGGCTCGAAGCGCATGCGAGGCGGCCATATTGAAAAGCCAACGCAGATTTAGGGTTGTACTCGATTCTAACATGCATGCAACTTTTGGACCTGTTTTATCGGGAAAAAAGTGCGCGTTAGATTCATGTAAATGCGGTCTATCACACGTATGACAGGGGGTCTCGGGAACGTAAGAATACCATTATCGTGACATGGTCAAAATATTGTCAGAGTTGTCCTTGAATGTCATACAGCAGTTCACAAACAGTTGTGTTCTTGCTCCCACCCCACATTTTTCTCTCACACATGTGCACAGAGAAATGGACACTGCTAAGATATAATCGGTGTTCTTGTGCACAGTCAATTATACAGTCTGGCCCGTGTACGAGGGAGTACCCAAAAGCAACCGGAATTATTTTTAAAAAGCTATGTATTTGTTTATTTTTTACAAAACAACATTATCATATTAACCATTACACTTAATACATTTGTCCAATCTGCAATTCCATTCTTCGAAACACTTTTTAAAGTCGTCTGTTTTGATGGCTCCTTTCTTGTTTTTTCCTTGACCTCTTCTATGTTGTGAACTTGCATTCCTTTCACGTTCATTCGAGGAAACAAAAAAAAGTTGTACGGAGCGAGGTCAGGTGGCTAAGGGGAGTGGGGCAAGGGAGCCATGCTATTTTATTAAGAAGTACTGAAGCAATTGCGTGCAACAAAAAAGGCCTGATTTGGGGAAGTTCATGACAATGCACCAGAAAAAGTAGGCCCGCTGAAATGAAATTTATAAACATTAATGGGATTTTTGTAAATTAGCGACTAATTACCACATATCACTCATTACCCTGTGGTCGGCACCTTTTATTTAAATATGTCTATTTGTCTTCGTAGAAACTTCCGTTACAGTATATTTGCCATAATATAGAAATCAAATTGATGGTGACCATCTAGCTGACCTAATGAAAACTTGAAAAATGATAACAAAAAATATTCTGGGACACTGCAACAATTTAGAACGTACTCCTCAATATTGAAGACTTTGTGGTCATTTCCTGTGCGACTGTTGTGGTTTCTGACTCCCAGATATGCATGCTTCAGCCTGCACCACTTCTTTTAACAGCGGAGCTGTTTACGCCAGCCGTAATGTGTGCCGCCTGCCACTGTGTTGCCTAGCAACCACCTCACGGAGCATCGTGTGCTATGCTCGGGAGAAAGAGAAAATGAGAGCGAGAAACAAATTGTCGCAGAAGCAACGAGGCAACGCGCAGAGGTGCTGCGGACGCCATCCGCGCTTCTCCGTTTCCCAGCATTAGCGCCAAACGCTTGCGGTGTCCGTGACTACAGCAGGCGGCTCGACCGAGCGCCCACCAGCTGTGCGCTACTGCACATGTGCCGCGACGTCATCCCGGCGTGTCGTCTGCTGTGCGCCGCCCGTACACTGTGCATAGCTTTCGCCCCACTGCCCCTACGTGTGCTCAGACTGCAAGTGATACGCGAGACGTTCCCCGATGCCACGGACCACGAGGAAATGATTATACACTTTGAATTGCTTAGCATCACTTGGCATTACTTCGTATAACTTGGCATCATTTCGCATAGCCAGGACTAGCTAGGAACCAATCAGCTCTGCTGTGTCTTTGCCACTAGTGCAAGCTACCCCGATTCTTTTTTCATCTGGCTTGCAGTCTAATGGATTCCAAACTCAGCATTCATTGACGCCGCCAGTTCTTGCCACTGTTAATGCTTCGATTTAATGAAGTATTAAAGTGCCAAACAGACAACACAAGAAGAGACACGGACAAGTGCTTACTAACAACTGATGTGTTATTGACTATGATAAACAAAGTAGTCACCTTCTTCAAGGACAAAGACCTGCTGCTTCTACAGGCAGACAAGGAAGGAGGCTTCGTCCCACAAGGAATTTACAAGGAAAAGGCCTGCCGAGCTGTGGAGAACTTCGCCACCTCAACCCTCAAGCCAACTAGAGTGAAATCTCAGGCAGTGTCCCTCTGCAAGGAACTGGAACTGGGAAAGATAGCAAATGCCATAAGTAAGTGCAAAAATAAGACTTTGAGCATGTTTTTTACTGCCAAGACCCTGAAAGAAGAAGTTTTGTTCCGGTGTATCGTGAGTGAACGTGAATCTTGGCAACGTCATGTTAGCCAGTTTCTTTTAAAACATTTGAGTTCACTTAACGTAGAATATCCTTTCGAGACAAAAAATCCCAATGATGTGGTAGGATTTTTGCAGTCCTGCGGTACCGTAGGTAATTTTTTCTCGGTTGATGTTAAGGATCTTTTCTATTCTATCCCACACAAGGATCTGTTTTTAGCCGTTCTGACATGTATTGAAAAGAAAGGCACTGTACCATTTCAGAATTCTGTGGGCATGTCAGTTGAAAATTTCATTAGGCTTTTGCAGTTTTATCTTAGTTCCACGCTAGTTCAGTTTGAAGATAGGGTTTATGTTCAGAAGAAGGGCATCTGTATAGGGTCCTGCGTAGCCCCTATCTTAAGCAATATTTTTCTCTTGGCCGTTGATAGCATTTTCAACAGCATGCTTGACAAAAAGAAGGTTTTGAAAGTATTTAGATACGTAGATGATTTCCTAATTGTGTTAAACAGACAGGATCCTTCAGACCATCAAGAAACTGACAAAGAGATTCAGAAGTTTTTACAAAATATAGCCATGGTTTGGAGTACACCTGTGAACTACCAAAAAACAATAAGTTACAATTTTTAGACCTCGAGCTCAACCTGCTCCCAGGTTGAGCTCCTACCACATCATTGGAGTTTTTTGTCTCGAAAGGATATTCTACGTTAAGTGAACTCAAATGTTTTAAAAGAAACTGGCTAACATGACGTTGCCAAGATTCACGTTCGCTCACGATACACCGGAACGGAACTTCTTCTTTGTGGGTCTTGGCAGGAAAAAACATGCTCAAAGTATTTTTGCACTTACTTATGGCATTTGCTACCTTTCCCAGTTCCAGTTCCTTGCAGAGGGACACTGCCTCTCATTTTGCGCTCGAAGTACCACCCCCGAGCACAAAAAGAGCTCTTGTCTTATGAGTCAGCCCACTCTAAGACAGTGAAAAGAGCGATAGCCACAGCGGCATTGGAATCGGCTGCCAGGAAATCATGTAAGCATGGTATACGTAGCAGCTTCCAATTGCAGATTGAAAGGCTAAAAGACGTGGGATTCCCACAGACAGCAGTAGTAGAATCCCTGCTCCAGAAGAACAGCAAACCAGGAGATTAAGACCCGTAGCCATACCATACTCTCACCGTGTAGCCCACAACTTGAAGAAGGTCGCGAGTAAATTCAAAGTCCCGGTAAGTTTTTTCAGCCCCTTCAAAACTTGCTAAACTGTGCGCTCGTGTTAACAACCAAGAAACAGAACGCATGACCTGCAGAACCCAGCATGCCGATCCACTTGTCAGTTGCAAGGAAGGGGTGGTTTATCAAATTCCACTCTCATGCCAAAAGGTTTACATTGGACAAACGGGGCGATGTTTAAATGAAAGACTAAAAGAACATGAATGCGCACAGGAAAAAGGGACTGGTTCCAATATGGCCTTCCATTGCAAAAAGTGCGGGTGCAAGCCTCGCCTAAGAGATATCATTGTTCTGGAGAGAAGTCGAGACAGCGTTGCCCGTGAGCTGAAGGAAGCCTTCCACATTAAAAGGAAGGGCCTGGAATGCGTCAGCGAACCGTCAAAAATATTGTATACAAGTGAACTGTCCTTTTTAGAAGCCCTTAGTTAGAACTTAGCACGTTGATGCGCTGCCTGCATGCGCTTGGTAAAAATCTTCATCGTTTGCTTTCTAATGGGGTTACAGCGCTGTTTTGTGTATCGTGTAACCATTATCTTTTATGGTCCGTTGGCTCTATACACCACGTGTCATTGTCGCGAACGTCATGTTTCATTCGAGTTTCATCATCGTTTACAGTCTTTTTATCACCTTTTGCCTGTTCCCATGTGATTTTCGACAACGTGTGAATTAGGCCGCCAGATTTGCGTATATATTGTGTTTCTGTCAATAAAACATCAGTTGTTAGTAAGCGCTCGTCCGTGTCTCTTCTTGTGTCGTCTGTTTGGCGCATTAGTACTTCAGTAACATGCACCAACAAAAAGTTCTGCTTCGATTTAAATTTGTTCTTGTCCTGTTTGAAACGTTTCTTCAGTTCTATACAAAAAAAAACACTCTGGGATAAGGCCACAGTTGTTATATCGTCATGCACCGCACGTGCCGATGAATTTGGCCGTACCTGCTGTTATCACTTTCTTCCCTCACCCTCTATTTGTCCCTTCCCCTATTTCTTGTTGTGTGCTATATAGTACGTGGTCACTTTAACTGTAGTTTATTTTGACCTTCTTGTGCTGCAGAGGAGGTTTCTTGTGATGGCCCAGTGATCACCCGCAGTGGCCTCTATGCTGCCTGAAGGGCCTGCATCCCAACCTTCTTCGACAAAAGTGATGTGTGTGCCTCCTGCACGAAGGCACAAATGAGACGTGATGACGTGAAAATTTTGCGCATGACGTACCTTCACATGCACAGATGGGACTGCCATCATGAAGTACTAGACAGCCGTTCCTTATGAGTGGGTAAACTACCAGTTTAATAGCAGGACAAGGACGACCAGACTTGAAATGTACAACACCGGAAAAGCTGCAAACTGAGTGCGAAACTTCTGCTTCAACAACTTACGAGCAGACGACACGAAAGAAGGTCTGCTTGCTGCCGGAGCAAAAGTGTTCCGCAAGCAGGGCACACCCACAGGCCCAAGGAGAACAAGCGAACCCCAATTCCAGCAGTGCTCGGACTGGAGGCCCTGCCAATAAAAAACAAATGTTCAGCAGGCATCTTGGGCGGCCTGCCGGCTGGCTGCCGGAACGCATAATCAAAGAGGCCCAATAGGTGATTGCTTACGCCATTGCAGACAACCACTTTAATTTTGTTGCAGCTTTGTGCTTCAAGCACATCAGAGCTTGCATGATGAATGAAATGGTCACGTGACTCCTTGGTGTAACATGTTCAATGGCCTCACTCTGCGAGGGAAGGTGAGAACACCCTCGTGCCTCCAGGAGGGCAATGCTGCAGGATTGTGCCGAAATGGGCTGGTTGGTTCACGACGAAGGGGATAAAAACAGCGTGACGAACAGGAGGAAAGCAGAGATGCTGTGGACTGCACATTCAACGAATGAATGGACTTGACGACATGTTAACCGCTAAAGGAAAGATGAGAACAGCAAAAGAAACATGTGGTTAACATGTCATGCAGTAAATACCAGCTAATCCGTGTTCCAGTTCTCGTAAAGTCGGTGAAACCTGATAAAAAGGACGCAGCAAAAAGTTAGCTGCCGTGCGCAGTCCAACCTACTAGATGGCCATCTAGGCACTCACTCTGCATGCCCATCATATCCCAGCTCAGAAACCATCTTCGTATGAATGTCAAACACAAAAACTTACTTTTCAGGAAAGCTCGCCACTGGCAAAGATGCTAGGCGAGACAAGACACATTTTGTGGCAAAATGTTTTCACAATAATTGCTTCAAAGCATTCACTCTACAGTTGCAGCCCATGGATTCTCCCTTGGTCAGCATTGTGTGGTAGAGACCAACTGTGTGAACATGGAAACAAACACGCAAGTGAGCTTAACAAGAAAGCTGACTTGGCTGACCATGGTGAGAAATGCACCTCAATCTTTCATAGCATGAACGCTTTGTTGCGGCCTAAATGGTGGCAGTGTCTCATACTACTCGTGTCACAGCTTCCTTAGACTGGGAGCCAAGGAGATTCAGTGTGTCGTCGAGTGCTATTTTGTACAACTTGTGAAGCGTGCAGGCAACATGATGAGCATCAAGCAAGGCGGAGGATGAGCAGAATGTGATGAACGGAAGAGGAAGAGCCTCCCTGCTCGTTCAATGTGCGCTATCTGTGTTCTATGCAATAAGGCTCCTTTCGAGCTCATTGTGCTTCATTTCATGGTGCTTTAGTTACCTTCTCAGTTCTTTTGCTGCCCACCTGTACACAATTCCTTTGTTGTTCCGTGACGCCCCTGAAGACAGCTACAATGTCCGGGTGACTCCCAGGCACCTCTCACCTGAGGAAGAAGTCTCGCAGTAGCTTGCGGTTCTCGCCAATCTTCATTTTCCCACCAACGTGCGGGAAGTTGAAGACAATTTCACTCAGCTCTGTGCAACAATGCGACACCCACGGGTGTTCGTGCAGGCACCGGGCGTCCACGTCCGTCAGCACTCGAACACCTGCAGTGGAGCACACCTTCTGATTGCACTGCTCTGCACTTGTCTCATGCCAAGAAGTGCATTCTTATAAAGATTACATATGCACTGATGATGCATTCGACATGTCTCACTCATTTCAATAACAACGACGTTGCCGTTTTCTAGAATCATTTTACGAACAGATGCCGGTACTGCGTCGACAACCTTGTGCCAAGCAAGAGAAGACTTGGAAACAAATGCCCCAGATGGCTGACCGTATTGTCCGTGCAATGGTTAGAACAGAAGCTCGCACTGCCTACCATAATTTCTAGAGTGCAAAATATTCGTTCCAGTGCAACACGTTTCTCAAAGAATCATTTTAATGCCGCACTGCCTTATACTTAATTAAACGGATAAAAATTTGTTTTCCCACTACCTTGATGGGAAACAGAATATACAAATCCAACGCACATTCTGGCACATATGTGAAGCGAACATTTTGTGAAGCAAAATTAAATGCTATAAATTTGTCCATCTAATTTCTGCATCTCAGGCGTAAAATAAACTGGAGCTCTCGAGCAACCATGCTACAACACAGTGCCTTGTATTTCTTGTTACTTATTTTGAATGTTCCTGGCAAATGTGCCATTGCGGGTATCAACAACATCGCAGAGGCACGACAGCAGCGTGTGATTGCGGGCAGGAAAGTAGGCACACAAAGGTCCATTGTTAAAGGAATGCATATTTGCTGCAATGAGGATTATCTTCTCTTTAAAACATGGCCAGGAAGGAGGGTCCAGGTAGGTTTGCTTTAAGATAAATCGGTGTCCTTCACTGGTGCACTTGCTTACAATTTTAACTTTATTTTTTATTTTCGTGTATGCTAATCAATTTATAAAAACTTGTCCAGTGTGCCTGATAATGCCTCGTACATATTGTCACGTGCCTTGAGAGAGAACGGGCGACGAGACGTTTATTGAGGGTATTATTATTATTATTAGTTGATTTGTAAACATATACACAGGAAAGAGAAAGCGAGGAGCAAGACTGGCAACTGCCACCAGAAGGGGCACAACGCCTGCCTACTCTTCGGAAAGGAGGAGAGAAAGGAAAGATAGGAAGGACAAATCTCAAAGAATAAAGTACAACCTGCAGGTTATGCTACTAAAGAATGGAAAATAAAAGAAACAGTTGCTGGGTTACAAACGTGCACCTAAGTTCGTTGCTTCTAGAAAAGTAAGGAGAGCGCGATGAGCTTGATCACGTCGAGACGCACAACCAATGGGGTATAAACATTCGTCTAGAGCCGTACACAGGCGCGGATCCAGGGGGGATGTCCTGACCCCCCTCTCAGATTTCTGCATCGCCCCCTCGCTGACAGGGGGATGGCCCTGTCGCAAAAAATATATATATAATATGGCCACCAGCATTCTTCGCGAGTATTTTTCGCAGTATTTTTCGCGAGTACCAGTGGTATCAGCCATGTAGAAGTAAAGCTAGCTCGCTCACAAGCTTAGTTGTATTCCGTAGGAGTGTGGTGTCGCGCAGTTGCCGTAGTTATTTTTTCTCGTGAACACCTTGGAGCTCCTTACGCCTGCCGTGACTTACTCGTCCCGTCGGTGGCGTCGAATGAACGAGGGGACGTCCCTTTTGCAAAACACGCCGAGGGCCGCTCGAGTGCCTTCGTGCCTGATTAACTTACGTTACCCCTTGGGGTGTCAAGGGTTTCCTCATTGGCTGTCATCGGTTCCGCGACCAACCTGCTTAATGAAAGAGATCTCTTGCTGAAGTGTTCATATATAAATAATAACAACTAACAGCTAAACTAAGAACTACGCATAGGCAACTTTTTTTAACTGTAGCACTCATTGTGATCACAGTTAAACGTTGACAATATCCAGTACGAGCACAGTACCGTTCGTACGCTACAAGTTTTTCATTGTAACTTCGCAGTTTTATTGTCGTACATTAAGCATAGGAGGCTCAAGCCCACCGGATCCGTTTATCTGAATCGGCTTTCTCGCGGAGCGGGGCGACGCTGCGGCTGCGAAGTGGGGGAGCGTGACTTAGCGGCAAATGCCAGCGCGCGGGCCTATGGTCAGAGAAACGGGAGCAGATGCGCGCCTTGTGTAAAAGGATGACGTCGCGTGAGAAACAAAACATGAAGACGCTGGCTCGCGCTCTCGCCTGCTCCGCCACATCATTATTCTTGTAGGTGGCGTCGTGAGTCTTCATACGCGGTGATTCGCATATCGTTAACAACCAGCGTAGTGGTTGCTGCATTGGAGCGGACCGTTACACCCGTATTCAAGAACGTTCCTCTAGTCAACACACCACCACGACTCAAGAGAGAAGATGGCACCGCCATTTCTCCACAGAAGTGGTCACTGAGCTTCATGATCATTCACGGGAATTCATGAGAATTGTCGCATCTTTATTCTCGATTATTCTGCGCAGTGCGACAATTGAAATTTGGAGTCTGATATCTCGGAGCACGGACACGCTAGAATAATTCTTCCGACTGATACTGTGTAGAAACTCGACAGTTTTCAATACAAACATACCCACTTACTGCAGTCAACAAAAAATAATTGTTCAATTTTAGTTAATTGGGCTGCTCACACCGATAATTATCATCTCACTTTGTGCCCCCTTAGCCACATAACTTATTTGCACAGGTGGTCTTCGCATGCCTCCCAGTGCCTAACTTTAAGAAAACCATAGAGCTTAGTTTTGAACACCCTGTATTATCAGGCGCAGCCGCCAAGCACATGGCTGTATTGGGTAACGTCCTTTTCCTATAAGCTCGGAGAAACCGATACCTGGCTTCGCTACAGGTCTTCTTCCTCTTTCTGGGGTTTTACGTGCCAAAACCAGTTCTGATTATGAGGCACGCCGTAGTGGAAGGCTCCGGATTAATTTTGACCACCTGGGGTTCTTTAACCTGCACTACAACACAAGAACACGGGCGTTTTTGCATTTCGCCTCCATCGAAATGCGGCCGCCGCGGCCGGTATTTGATCCCGCGATCTCATGCTCAACGCCTGAGCTGACTGAGCCACCACGGAGGGCTACAGGTGTTGCTTTAGCGGTATAAAACGCGGGTTTATCGTAAGGAAAAACGGTAAATTTCGGTAAATAAGAAAGACTACTATCATCATTATCACCATCATCATCATTGACAGAAGCTGACCCCCCTCTCAGAAAAAACCTGGATCCGCCCCTGGCCGTACACCACAGGCCAAGGAGATAATAGTCCCTCACTAGCGATATGCATTGCGCACTGAAAGCGGGACATTCCAATATCAGGTGCTGAAGTGTCTCGCAGCCACCGCAAGACGTATACGATGGACTAGTCACACATCCTTGTCTGTATAAACATTCGTGCAGGTTAACGCAGCCAACCCTTAGCTTGAGTAGTTGCGCTATAGCGCGACGAGGCAAGCCTCGACCGCGAACACGCGGCGGAAACGTTTCATTTGCGACGCGCTGCTCTGGATGCTGCTTGAGTAGGTGGCGACGAATCAGCAGACGAGCGTCATCAAGCATGCACAAAATTTCAGGGCAAGCACAGTCATTATGAGTGCAAGTTGAAGCCAGTCGATCAGCCTCTTCATTTCCGGCGATCCCTACGTGCAAAGGTATCCATTGAGCAACAAGCGATACCCCACGTGATAAAATTTTGTTGGCAGAGTCAGTAATGCTGCGCACAATTGGGCAATCAACCTGACTGTGTTGTAATCTGCTAAGGGCAGCGCGGGAGTCTGTAAATATGACAATCTTCAGTGTGATTACCTCCTCTTGCACGTATTTCAGTGCAACATTAATTGCTGCTAGCTCCGCAGTTGTTGTCGAGGCTGGATGGGGTATATGAAATATACGTCGTACTCGAGTTGAAGGGCGGAAAAAAGTTGCAGAGGTGCCTTGACCGTCGCTGTGTACAGATGCATCTGTAAATACTTGAAGGTACTCTAGAAATCGCTCGAACATGTGCGACCGAGCCAATTGGAATATGGCTGAAACAGGCATATCAGCCTTTTTGTGTATGTCAGGGATTGTAAGGTAAATGGGCAGTATGCGTTTGGTGATATCTTGCGGAGGCGAAGGCGTAACTGAAGCATCATGTTCAGAAATGTCAGTAATGTTCATAAATAATGCCGCCATTTTTCCAATGTGAGAAAATGGGCGGTGAGTCACACGATCAAGGAGCATTTGACCATTCGATGCGCAGTGCAGACGCTCAATATGATATAGAGCTCTCTGGTCTGCTTGTAGCCTTAGAGGTAAATGATGTGCTTCAGTGAGTAATGCAACTGATTGTGCCTCACGAGGTAATCCCAGCATTAGTCGAAGGGCAACGCGATGATCACGTTCCAGTTGGGCCATCAAACTAGGTGGGACGTTCAGGAATGGTAACGCATACATCATGCCTGAGAGTACAGATGATTGGTACACTTGCAGAGCCGTTGTTTGGTCACAGCTAGCACCTCTAGCAGTCAAGGCGGCCACATACTTCAGGATGGATTGTGATTTGTTTCGTACGAATTTAACGGCAGGACGCCAAGAGATGCAATCATCCACAATTAAGCCCAAATAACGGTGTTGTCGCACCAAGCTTATCGGCGTTTCGTCAAGGTACAGTCGGCTCATTGTTCGACGAGCACGTTGTTTAGGGTAGTATGCTATTGCAGCCGACTTAGCAGCTGATATCTGCAGGCCAACTTCACCCAAGTACTCCGAAGTCACGTTCAGAGCTCTTTGCAAGCTTGCACGAAGCCGCGGGCCAAGGTGCGAAGGGCCGCTTATCCACAGAGCAACATCATCTGCATAGATAGCTATGCTCATGGGAAGTGACTGTCTCGAGGCAAGTGACTTGGAAGCGCGGCGAGCACTGTGTTAAACAGAAGCGGCGATAAAACGCTGCCCTGTGGGACACCGCACTTAACAGTGCGGGATGCACTTGTTATTGCTCCGACACGCACTTTCATCCGGCGCTCGGATAGGAAATAGTAGCAGGCTCCTGAAAAAACACGGCACTGGGACCTGGCTATTGAGCGGGCGTTGCATTGTATCCACTACTGCTGGTGGCAATATTCTTATACCAATGCCCGAGCCACTTGCAAAAATTTACTGTATTTCGTGCCTCCATTCTGGAGTAGCACGCTCACCTCTTTCTTCTTGTCTGTGCCTGCCTCTTAGCATTGTATCCACTACTGCTGGTGGCTATATTCTTATACCAATGCCCGAGCCACTTGCAAAAATTTACTGTATTTCATGCCTCCATTCTGGAGTAGCCGCTCACCTCTTTCTTCTTGTCTGTGCCTGCCTCTTAGCACTGTATCCACTACTGCTGGTGGCTATATTCTTATACCAATGCCCAAGCCATTTGCAAAAATTTACTGTATTTCATGCCTCCATTCTGGAGTAGCCGCTCACCTCTTTCTTCTTGTCTGTGCCTGCCT
The DNA here is from genome assembly GCF_013339745.2 of Dermacentor silvarum. NCBI lineage: Eukaryota > Metazoa > Arthropoda > Arachnida > Ixodida > Ixodidae > Dermacentor > Dermacentor silvarum. The sequence goes on from NW_023606137.1 coordinate 24,914, forward strand.
CTTAGCACTGTATCCACTACTGCTGGTGGCTATATTCTTATACCAATGCCCAAGCCATTTGCAAAAATTTACTGTATTTCGTGCCTCCATTCTGGAGTAGCCGCTCACCTCTTTCTTCTTGTCTGTGCCTGCCTCTTAGCACTGTATCCACTACTGCTGGTGGCTATATTCTTATACCAATGCCCAAGCCATTTGCAAAAATTTACTGTATTTCGTGCCTCCATTCTGGAGTAGCCGCTCACCTCTTTCTTCTTGTCTGTGCCTGCCTCTTAGCACTGTATCCACTACTGCTGGTGGCTATATTCTTATACCAATGCCCAAGCCATTTGCAAAAATTTACTGTATTTCAGTGCCTCCATTCTGGAGTAGCCGCTCACCTCTTTCTTCTTGTCTGTGCCTGCCTCTTAGCACTGTATCCACTACTGCTGGTGGCTATATTCTTATACCAATGCCCAAGCCATTTGCAAAAATTTACTGTATTTCGTGCCTCCATTCTGGAGTAGCCGCTCACCTCTTTCTTCTTGTCTGTGCCTGCCTCTTAGCACTGTATCCACTACTGCTGGTGGCTATATTCTTATACCAATGCCCAAGCCATTTGCAAAAATTTACTGTATTTCATGCCTCCATTCTGGAGTAGCCGCTCACCTCTTTCTTCTTGTCTGTGCCTGCCTCTTAGCACTGTATCCACTACTGCTGGTGGCTATATTCTTATACCAATGCCCAAGCCATTTGCAAAAATTTACTGTATTTCGTGCCTCCATTCTGGAGTAGCCGCTCACCTCTTTCTTCTTGTCTGTGCCTGCCTCTTAGCACTGTATCCACTACTGCTGGTGGCTATATTCTTATACCAATGCCCAAGCCATTTGCAAAAATTTACTGTATTTCGTGCCTCCATTCTGGAGTAGCCGCTCACCTCTTTCTTCTTGTCTGTGCCTGCCTCTTAGCACTGTATCCACTACTGCTGGTGGCTATATTCTTATACCAATGCCCAAGCCATTTGCAAAAATTTACTGTATTTCGTGCCTCCATTCTGGAGTAGCCGCTCACCTCTTTCTTCTTGTCTGTGCCTGCCTCTTAGCACTGTATCCACTACTGCTGGTGGCTATATTCTTATACCAATGCCCAAGCCATTTGCAAAAATTTACTGTATTTCGTGCCTCCATTCTGGAGTAGCCGCTCACCTCTTTCTTCTTGTCTGTGCCTGCCTCTTAGCACTGTATCCACTACTGCTGGTGGCTATATTCTTATACCAATGCCCAAGCCATTTGCAAAAATTTACTGTATTTCGTGCCTCCATTCTGGAGTAGCCGCTCACCTCTTTCTTCTTGTCTGTGCCTGCCTCTTAGCACTGTATCCACTACTGCTGGTGGCTATATTCTTATACCAATGCCCAAGCCATTTGCAAAAATTTACTGTATTTCATGCCTCCATTCTGGAGTAGCCGCTCACCTCTTTCTTCTTGTCTGTGCCTGCCTCTTAGCACTGTATCCACTACTGCTGGTGGCTATATTCTTATACCAATGCCCAAGCCATTTGCAAAAATTTACTGTATTTCGTGCCTCCATTCTGGAGTAGCCGCTCACCTCTTTCTTCTTGTCTGTGCCTGCCTCTTAGCACTGTATCCACTACTGCTGGTGGCTATATTCTTATACCAATGCCCAAGCCATTTGCAAAAATTTACTGTATTTCGTGCCTCCATTCTGGAGTAGCCGCTCACCTCTTTCTTCTTGTCTGTGCCTGCCTCTTAGCACTGTATCCACTACTGCTGGTGGCTATATTCTTATACCAATGCCCAAGCCATTTGCAAAAATTTACTGTATTTCGTGCCTCCATTCTGGAGTAGCACGCTCACCTCTTTCTTCTTGTCTGTGCCTGCCTCTTAGCACTGTATCCACTACTGCTGGTGGCTATATTCTTATACCAATGCCCAAGCCATTTGCAAAAATTTACTGTATTTCGTGCCTCCATTCTGGAGTAGCACGCTCACCTCTTTCTTCTTGTCTGTGCCTGCCTCTTAGCACTGTATCCACTACTGCTGGTGGCTATATTCTTATACCAATGCCCAAGCCATTTGCAAAAATTTACTGTATTTCAGTGCCTCCATTCTGGAGTAGCCGCTCACCTCTTTCTTCTTGTCTGTGCCTGCCTCTTAGCACTGTATCCACTACTGCTGGTGGCTATATTCTTATACCAATGCCCAAGCCATTTGCAAAAATTTACTGTATTTCATGCCTCCATTCTGGAGTAGCCGCTCACCTCTTTCTTCTTGTCTGTGCCTGCCTCTTAGCACTGTATCCACTACTGCTGGTGGCTATATTCTTATACCAATGCCCAAGCCATTTGCAAAAATTTACTGTATTTCGTGCCTCCATTCTGGAGTAGCACGCTCACCTCTTTCTTCTTGTCTGTGCCTGCCTCTTAGCACTGTATCCACTACTGCTGGTGGCTATATTCTTATACCAATGCCCAAGCCATTTGCAAAAATTTACTGTATTTCGTGCCTCCATTCTGGAGTAGCCGCTCACCTCTTTCTTCTTGTCTGTGCCTGCCTCTTAGCACTGTATCCACTACTGCTGGTGGCTATATTCTTATACCAATGCCCAAGCCATTTGCAAAAATTTACTGTATTTCGTGCCTCCATTCTGGAGTAGCCGCTCACCTCTTTCTTCTTGTCTGTGCCTGCCTCTTAGCACTGTATCCACTACTGCTGGTGGCTATATTCTTATACCAATGCCCAAGCCATTTGCAAAAATTTACTGTATTTCGTGCCTCCATTCTGGAGTAGCCGCTCACCTCTTTCTTCTTGTCTGTGCCTGCCTCTTAGCACTGTATCCACTACTGCTGGTGGCTATATTCTTATACCAATGCCCAAGCCATTTGCAAAAATTTACTGTATTTCATGCCTCCATTCTGGAGTAGCCGCTCACCTCTTTCTTCTTGTCTGTGCCTGCCTCTTAGCACTGTATCCACTACTGCTGGTGGCTATATTCTTATACCAATGCCCAAGCCATTTGCAAAAATTTACTGTATTTCGTGCCTCCATTCTGGAGTAGCACGCTCACCTCTTTCTTCTTGTCTGTGCCTGCCTCTTAGCACTGTATCCACTACTGCTGGTGGCTATATTCTTATACCAATGCCCAAGCCATTTGCAAAAATTTACTGTATTTCAGTGCCTCCATTCTGGAGTAGCCGCTCACCTCTTTCTTCTTGTCTGTGCCTGCCTCTTAGCACTGTATCCACTACTGCTGGTGGCTATATTCTTATACCAATGCCCAAGCCATTTGCAAAAATTTACTGTATTTCAGTGCCTCCATTCTGGAGTAGCCGCTCACCTCTTTCTTCTTGTCTGTGCCTGCCTCTTAGCACTGTATCCACTACTGCTGGTGGCTATATTCTTATACCAATGCCCAAGCCATTTGCAAAAATTTACTGTATTTCGTGCCTCCATTCTGGAGTAGCACGCTCACCTCTTTCTTCTTGTCTGTGCCTGCCTCTTAGCACTGTATCCACTACTGCTGGTGGCTATATTCTTATACCAATGCCCAAGCCATTTGCAAAAATTTACTGTATTTCATGCCTCCATTCTGGAGTAGCCGCTCACCTCTTTCTTCTTGTCTGTGCCTGCCTCTTAGCACTGTATCCACTACTGCTGGTGGCTATATTCTTATACCAATGCCCAAGCCATTTGCAAAAATTTACTGTATTTCGTGCCTCCATTCTGGAGTAGCACGCTCACCTCTTTCTTCTTGTCTGTGCCTGCCTCTTAGCACTGTATCCACTACTGCTGGTGGCTATATTCTTATACCAATGCCCAAGCCATTTGCAAAAATTTACTGTATTTCAGTGCCTCCATTCTGGAGTAGCCGCTCACCTCTTTCTTCTTGTCTGTGCCTGCCTCTTAGCACTGTATCCACTACTGCTGGTGGCTATATTCTTATACCAATGCCCAAGCCATTTGCAAAAATTTACTGTATTTCGTGCCTCCATTCTGGAGTAGCCGCTCACCTCTTTCTTCTTGTCTGTGCCTGCCTCTTAGCACTGTATCCACTACTGCTGGTGGCTATATTCTTATACCAATGCCCAAGCCATTTGCAAAAATTTACTGTATTTCATGCCTCCATTCTGGAGTAGCCGCTCACCTCTTTCTTCTTGTCTGTGCCTGCCTCTTAGCACTGTATCCACTACTGCTGGTGGCTATATTCTTATACCAATGCCCAAGCCATTTGCAAAAATTTACTGTATTTCGTGCCTCCATTCTGGAGTAGCCGCTCACCTCTTTCTTCTTGTCTGTGCCTGCCTCTTAGCACTGTATCCACTACTGCTGGTGGCTATATTCTTATACCAATGCCCAAGCCATTTGCAAAAATTTACTGTATTTCGTGCCTCCATTCTGGAGTAGCCGCTCACCTCTTTCTTCTTGTCTGTGCCTGCCTCTTAGCACTGTATCCACTACTGCTGGTGGCTATATTCTTATACCAATGCCCAAGCCATTTGCAAAAATTTACTGTATTTCGTGCCTCCATTCTGGAGTAGCCGCTCACCTCTTTCTTCTTGTCTGTGCCTGCCTCTTAGCACTGTATCCACTACTGCTGGTGGCTATATTCTTATACCAATGCCCAAGCCATTTGCAAAAATTTACTGTATTTCGTGCCTCCATTCTGGAGTAGCCGCTCACCTCTTTCTTCTTGTCTGTGCCTGCCTCTTAGCACTGTATCCACTACTGCTGGTGGCTATATTCTTATACCAATGCCCAAGCCATTTGCAAAAATTTACTGTATTTCGTGCCTCCATTCTGGAGTAGCACGCTCACCTCTTTCTTCTTGTCTGTGCCTGCCTCTTAGCACTGTATCCACTACTGCTGGTGGCTATATTCTTATACCAATGCCCAAGCCATTTGCAAAAATTTACTGTATTTCATGCCTCCATTCTGGAGTAGCCGCTCACCTCTTTCTTCTTGTCTGTGCCTGCCTCTTAGCACTGTATCCACTACTGCTGGTGGCTATATTCTTATACCAATGCCCAAGCCATTTGCAAAAATTTACTGTATTTCGTGCCTCCATTCTGGAGTAGCACGCTCACCTCTTTCTTCTTGTCTGTGCCTGCCTCTTAGCACTGTATCCACTACTGCTGGTGGCTATATTCTTATACCAATGCCCAAGCCATTTGCAAAAATTTACTGTATTTCATGCCTCCATTCTGGAGTAGCCGCTCACCTCTTTCTTCTTGTCTGTGCCTGCCTCTTAGCACTGTATCCACTACTGCTGGTGGCTATATTCTTATACCAATGCCCAAGCCATTTGCAAAAATTTACTGTATTTCGTGCCTCCATTCTGGAGTAGCCGCTCACCTCTTTCTTCTTGTCTGTGCCTGCCTCTTAGCACTGTATCCACTACTGCTGGTGGCTATATTCTTATACCAATGCCCAAGCCATTTGCAAAAATTTACTGTATTTCGTGCCTCCATTCTGGAGTAGCCGCTCACCTCTTTCTTCTTGTCTGTGCCTGCCTCTTAGCACTGTATCCACTACTGCTGGTGGCTATATTCTTATACCAATGCCCAAGCCATTTGCAAAAATTTACTGTATTTCGTGCCTCCATTCTGGAGTAGCCGCTCACCTCTTTCTTCTTGTCTGTGCCTGCCTCTTAGCACTGTATCCACTACTGCTGGTGGCTATATTCTTATACCAATGCCCAAGCCATTTGCAAAAATTTACTGTATTTCGTGCCTCCATTCTGGAGTAGCCGCTCACCTCTTTCTTCTTGTCTGTGCCTGCCTCTTAGCACTGTATCCACTACTGCTGGTGGCTATATTCTTATACCAATGCCCAAGCCATTTGCAAAAATTTACTGTATTTCGTGCCTCCATTCTGGAGTAGCACGCTCACCTCTTTCTTCTTGTCTGTGCCTGCCTCTTAGCACTGTATCCACTACTGCTGGTGGCTATATTCTTATACCAATGCCCAAGCCATTTGCAAAAATTTACTGTATTTCGTGCCTCCATTCTGGAGTAGCACGCTCACCTCTTTCTTCTTGTCTGTGCCTGCCTCTTAGCACTGTATCCACTACTGCTGGTGGCTATATTCTTATACCAATGCCCAAGCCATTTGCAAAAATTTACTGTATTTCAGTGCCTCCATTCTGGAGTAGCCGCTCACCTCTTTCTTCTTGTCTGTGCCTGCCTCTTAGCACTGTATCCACTACTGCTGGTGGCTATATTCTTATACCAATGCCCAAGCCATTTGCAAAAATTTACTGTATTTCGTGCCTCCATTCTGGAGTAGCACGCTCACCTCTTTCTTCTTGTCTGTGCCTGCCTCTTAGCACTGTATCCACTACTGCTGGTGGCTATATTCTTATACCAATGCCCAAGCCATTTGCAAAAATTTACTGTATTTCATGCCTCCATTCTGGAGTAGCCGCTCACCTCTTTCTTCTTGTCTGTGCCTGCCTCTTAGCACTGTATCCACTACTGCTGGTGGCTATATTCTTATACCAATGCCCAAGCCATTTGCAAAAATTTACTGTATTTCGTGCCTCCATTCTGGAGTAGCACGCTCACCTCTTTCTTCTTGTCTGTGCCTGCCTCTTAGCACTGTATCCACTACTGCTGGTGGCTATATTCTTATACCAATGCCCAAGCCATTTGCAAAAATTTACTGTATTTCGTGCCTCCATTCTGGAGTAGCACGCTCACCTCTTTCTTCTTGTCTGTGCCTGCCTCTTAGCACTGTATCCACTACTGCTGGTGGCTATATTCTTATACCAATGCCCAAGCCATTTGCAAAAATTTACTGTATTTCATGCCTCCATTCTGGAGTAGCCGCTCACCTCTTTCTTCTTGTCTGTGCCTGCCTCTTAGCACTGTATCCACTACTGCTGGTGGCTATATTCTTATACCAATGCCCAAGCCATTTGCAAAAATTTACTGTATTTCGTGCCTCCATTCTGGAGTAGCACGCTCACCTCTTTCTTCTTGTCTGTGCCTGCCTCTTAGCACTGTATCCACTACTGCTGGTGGCTATATTCTTATACCAATGCCCAAGCCATTTGCAAAAATTTACTGTATTTCGTGCCTCCATTCTGGAGTAGCCGCTCACCTCTTTCTTCTTGTCTGTGCCTGCCTCTTAGCACTGTATCCACTACTGCTGGTGGCTATATTCTTATACCAATGCCCAAGCCATTTGCAAAAATTTACTGTATTTCATGCCTCCATTCTGGAGTAGCCGCTCACCTCTTTCTTCTTGTCTGTGCCTGCCTCTTAGCACTGTATCCACTACTGCTGGTGGCTATATTCTTATACCAATGCCCAAGCCATTTGCAAAAATTTACTGTATTTCGTGCCTCCATTCTGGAGTAGCACGCTCACCTCTTTCTTCTTGTCTGTGCCTGCCTCTTAGCACTGTATCCACTACTGCTGGTGGCTATATTCTTATACCAATGCCCAAGCCATTTGCAAAAATTTACTGTATTTCAGTGCCTCCATTCTGGAGTAGCCGCTCACCTCTTTCTTCTTGTCTGTGCCTGCCTCTTAGCACTGTATCCACTACTGCTGGTGGCTATATTCTTATACCAATGCCCAAGCCATTTGCAAAAATTTACTGTATTTCATGCCTCCATTCTGGAGTAGCCGCTCACCTCTTTCTTCTTGTCTGTGCCTGCCTCTTAGCACTGTATCCACTACTGCTGGTGGCTATATTCTTATACCAATGCCCAAGCCATTTGCAAAAATTTACTGTATTTCGTGCCTCCATTCTGGAGTAGCCGCTCACCTCTTTCTTCTTGTCTGTGCCTGCCTCTTAGCACTGTATCCACTACTGCTGGTGGCTATATTCTTATACCAATGCCCAAGCCATTTGCAAAAATTTACTGTATTTCGTGCCTCCATTCTGGAGTAGCCGCTCACCTCTTTCTTCTTGTCTGTGCCTGCCTCTTAGCACTGTATCCACTACTGCTGGTGGCTATATTCTTATACCAATGCCCAAGCCATTTGCAAAAATTTACTGTATTTCGTGCCTCCATTCTGGAGTAGCACGCTCACCTCTTTCTTCTTGTCTGTGCCTGCCTCTTAGCACTGTATCCACTACTGCTGGTGGCTATATTCTTATACCAATGCCCAAGCCATTTGCAAAAATTTACTGTATTTCGTGCCTCCATTCTGGAGTAGCCGCTCACCTCTTTCTTCTTGTCTGTGCCTGCCTCTTAGCACTGTATCCACTACTGCTGGTGGCTATATTCTTATACCAATGCCCAAGCCATTTGCAAAAATTTACTGTATTTCGTGCCTCCATTCTGGAGTAGCCGCTCACCTCTTTCTTCTTGTCTGTGCCTGCCTCTTAGCACTGTATCCACTACTGCTGGTGGCTATATTCTTATACCAATGCCCAAGCCATTTGCAAAAATTTACTGTATTTCGTGCCTCCATTCTGGAGTAGCCGCTCACCTCTTTCTTCTTGTCTGTGCCTGCCTCTTAGCACTGTATCCACTACTGCTGGTGGCTATATTCTTATACCAATGCCCAAGCCATTTGCAAAAATTTACTGTATTTCGTGCCTCCATTCTGGAGTAGCACGCTCACCTCTTTCTTCTTGTCTGTGCCTGCCTCTTAGCACTGTATCCACTACTGCTGGTGGCTATATTCTTATACCAATGCCCAAGCCATTTGCAAAAATTTACTGTATTTCGTGCCTCCATTCTGGAGTAGCCGCTCACCTCTTTCTTCTTGTCTGTGCCTGCCTCTTAGCACTGTATCCACTACTGCTGGTGGCTATATTCTTATACCAATGCCCAAGCCATTTGCAAAAATTTACTGTATTTCGTGCCTCCATTCTGGAGTAGCACGCTCACCTCTTTCTTCTTGTCTGTGCCTGCCTCTTAGCACTGTATCCACTACTGCTGGTGGCTATATTCTTATACCAATGCCCAAGCCATTTGCAAAAATTTACTGTATTTCGTGCCTCCATTCTGGAGTAGCCGCTCACCTCTTTCTTCTTGTCTGTGCCTGCCTCTTAGCACTGTATCCACTACTGCTGGTGGCTATATTCTTATACCAATGCCCAAGCCATTTGCAAAAATTTACTGTATTTCGTGCCTCCATTCTGGAGTAGCCGCTCACCTCTTTCTTCTTGTCTGTGCCTGCCTCTTAGCACTGTATCCACTACTGCTGGTGGCTATATTCTTATACCAATGCCCAAGCCATTTGCAAAAATTTACTGTATTTCGTGCCTCCATTCTGGAGTAGCACGCTCACCTCTTTCTTCTTGTCTGTGCCTGCCTCTTAGCACTGTATCCACTACTGCTGGTGGCTATATTCTTATACCAATGCCCAAGCCATTTGCAAAAATTTACTGTATTTCGTGCCTCCATTCTGGAGTAGCCGCTCACCTCTTTCTTCTTGTCTGTGCCTGCCTCTTAGCACTGTATCCACTACTGCTGGTGGCTATATTCTTATACCAATGCCCAAGCCATTTGCAAAAATTTACTGTATTTCGTGCCTCCATTCTGGAGTAGCACGCTCACCTCTTTCTTCTTGTCTGTGCCTGCCTCTTAGCACTGTATCCACTACTGCTGGTGGCTATATTCTTATACCAATGCCCAAGCCATTTGCAAAAATTTACTGTATTTCATGCCTCCATTCTGGAGTAGCCGCTCACCTCTTTCTTCTTGTCTGTGCCTGCCTCTTAGCACTGTATCCACTACTGCTGGTGGCTATATTCTTATACCAATGCCCAAGCCATTTGCAAAAATTTACTGTATTTCAGTGCCTCCATTCTGGAGTAGCACGCTCACCTCTTTCTTCTTGTCTGTGCCTGCCTCTTAGCACTGTATCCACTACTGCTGGTGGCTATATTCTTATACCAATGCCCAAGCCATTTGCAAAAATTTACTGTATTTCGTGCCTCCATTCTGGAGTAGCACGCTCACCTCTTTCTTCTTGTCTGTGCCTGCCTCTTAGCACTGTATCCACTACTGCTGGTGGCTATATTCTTATACCAATGCCCAAGCCATTTGCAAAAATTTACTGTATTTCGTGCCTCCATTCTGGAGTAGCACGCTCACCTCTTTCTTCTTGTCTGTGCCTGCCTCTTAGCACTGTATCCACTACTGCTGGTGGCTATATTCTTATACCAATGCCCAAGCCATTTGCAAAAATTTACTGTATTTCGTGCCTCCATTCTGGAGTAGCCGCTCACCTCTTTCTTCTTGTCTGTGCCTGCCTCTTAGCACTGTATCCACTACTGCTGGTGGCTATATTCTTATACCAATGCCCAAGCCATTTGCAAAAATTTACTGTATTTCATGCCTCCATTCTGGAGTAGCACGCTCACCTCTTTCTTCTTGTCTGTGCCTGCCTCTTAGCACTGTATCCACTACTGCTGGTGGCTATATTCTTATACCAATGCCCAAGCCATTTGCAAAAATTTACTGTATTTCGTGCCTCCATTCTGGAGTAGCACGCTCACCTCTTTCTTCTTGTCTGTGCCTGCCTCTTAGCACTGTATCCACTACTGCTGGTGGCTATATTCTTATACCAATGCCCAAGCCATTTGCAAAAATTTACTGTATTTCAGTGCCTCCATTCTGGAGTAGCCGCTCACCTCTTTCTTCTTGTCTGTGCCTGCCTCTTAGCACTGTATCCACTACTGCTGGTGGCTATATTCTTATACCAATGCCCAAGCCATTTGCAAAAATTTACTGTATTTCGTGCCTCCATTCTGGAGTAGCACGCTCACCTCTTTCTTCTTGTCTGTGCCTGCCTCTTAGCACTGTATCCACTACTGCTGGTGGCTATATTCTTATACCAATGCCCAAGCCATTTGCAAAAATTTACTGTATTTCATGCCTCCATTCTGGAGTAGCCGCTCACCTCTTTCTTCTTGTCTGTGCCTGCCTCTTAGCACTGTATCCACTACTGCTGGTGGCTATATTCTTATACCAATGCCCAAGCCATTTGCAAAAATTTACTGTATTTCAGTGCCTCCATTCTGGAGTAGCCGCTCACCTCTTTCTTCTTGTCTGTGCCTGCCTCTTAGCACTGTATCCACTACTGCTGGTGGCTATATTCTTATACCAATGCCCAAGCCATTTGCAAAAATTTACTGTATTTCATGCCTCCATTCTGGAGTAGCCGCTCACCTCTTTCTTCTTGTCTGTGCCTGCCTCTTAGCACTGTATCCACTACTGCTGGTGGCTATATTCTTATACCAATGCCCAAGCCATTTGCAAAAATTTACTGTATTTCGTGCCTCCATTCTGGAGTAGCACGCTCACCTCTTTCTTCTTGTCTGTGCCTGCCTCTTAGCACTGTATCCACTACTGCTGGTGGCTATATTCTTATACCAATGCCCAAGCCATTTGCAAAAATTTACTGTATTTCGTGCCTCCATTCTGGAGTAGCACGCTCACCTCTTTCTTCTTGTCTGTGCCTGCCTCTTAGCACTGTATCCACTACTGCTGGTGGCTATATTCTTATACCAATGCCCAAGCCATTTGCAAAAATTTACTGTATTTCATGCCTCCATTCTGGAGTAGCCGCTCACCTCTTTCTTCTTGTCTGTGCCTGCCTCTTAGCACTGTATCCACTACTGCTGGTGGCTATATTCTTATACCAATGCCCAAGCCATTTGCAAAAATTTACTGTATTTCGTGCCTCCATTCTGGAGTAGCACGCTCACCTCTTTCTTCTTGTCTGTGCCTGCCTCTTAGCACTGTATCCACTACTGCTGGTGGCTATATTCTTATACCAATGCCCAAGCCATTTGCAAAAATTTACTGTATTTCATGCCTCCATTCTGGAGTAGCCGCTCACCTCTTTCTTCTTGTCTGTGCCTGCCTCTTAGCACTGTATCCACTACTGCTGGTGGCTATATTCTTATACCAATGCCCAAGCCATTTCCAAAATTTACTGTATTTCGTGCCTCCATTCTGGAGTAGCACGCTCACCTCTTTCTTCTTGTCTGTGCCTGCCTCTTAGCACTGTATCCACTACTGCTGGTGGCTATATTCTTATACCAATGCCCAAGCCATTTGCAAAAATTTACTGTATTTCGTGCCTCCATTCTGGAGTAGCACGCTCACCTCTTTCTTCTTGTCTGTGCCTGCCTCTTAGCACTGTATCCACTACTGCTGGTGGCTATATTCTTATACCAATGCCCAAGCCATTTGCAAAAATTTACTGTATTTCGTGCCTCCATTCTGGAGTAGCACGCTCACCTCTTTCTTCTTGTCTGTGCCTGCCTCTTAGCACTGTATCCACTACTGCTGGTGGCTATATTCTTATACCAATGCCCAAGCCATTTGCAAAAATTTACTGTATTTCGTGCCTCCATTCTGGAGTAGCACGCTCACCTCTTTCTTCTTGTCTGTGCCTGCCTCTTAGCACTGTATCCACTACTGCTGGTGGCTATATTCTTATACCAATGCCCAAGCCATTTGCAAAAATTTACTGTATTTCGTGCCTCCATTCTGGAGTAGTAAGCTCACCTCTTTCTTCTTGTCTGTGCCTGCCTCTTAGCACTGTATCCACTACTGCTGGTGGCTATATTCTTATACCAATGCCCAAGCCATTTGCAAAAATTTACTGTATTTCATGCCTCCATTCTGGAGTAGCCGCTCACCTCTTTCTTCTTGTCTGTGCCTGCCTCTTAGCACTGTATCCACTACTGCTGGTGGCTATATTCTTATACCAATGCCCAAGCCATTTGCAAAAATTTACTGTATTTCGTGCCTCCATTCTGGAGTAGCCGCTCACCTCTTTCTTCTTGTCTGTGCCTGCCTCTTAGCACTGTATCCACTACTGCTGGTGGCTATATTCTTATACCAATGCCCAAGCCATTTGCAAAAATTTACTGTATTTCATGCCTCCATTCTGGAGTAGCCGCTCACCTCTTTCTTCTTGTCTGTGCCTGCCTCTTAGCACTGTATCCACTACTGCTGGTGGCTATATTCTTATACCAATGCCCAAGCCATTTGCAAAAATTTACTGTATTTCATGCCTCCATTCTGGAGTAGCCGCTCACCTCTTTCTTCTTGTCTGTGCCTGCCTCTTAGCACTGTATCCACTACTGCTGGTGGCTATATTCTTATACCAATGCCCAAGCCATTTGCAAAAATTTACTGTATTTCGTGCCTCCATTCTGGAGTAGCACGCTCACCTCTTTCTTCTTGTCTGTGCCTGCCTCTTAGCACTGTATCCACTACTGCTGGTGGCTATATTCTTATACCAATGCCCAAGCCATTTGCAAAAATTTACTGTATTTCATGCCTCCATTCTGGAGTAGCCGCTCACCTCTTTCTTCTTGTCTGTGCCTGCCTCTTAGCACTGTATCCACTACTGCTGGTGGCTATATTCTTATACCAATGCCCAAGCCATTTGCAAAAATTTACTGTATTTCATGCCTCCATTCTGGAGTAGCCGCTCACCTCTTTCTTCTTGTCTGTGCCTGCCTCTTAGCACTGTATCCACTACTGCTGGTGGCTATATTCTTATACCAATGCCCAAGCCATTTGCAAAAATTTACTGTATTTCGTGCCTCCATTCTGGAGTAGCCGCTCACCTCTTTCTTCTTGTCTGTGCCTGCCTCTTAGCACTGTATCCACTACTGCTGGTGGCTATATTCTTATACCAATGCCCAAGCCATTTGCAAAAATTTACTGTATTTCATGCCTCCATTCTGGAGTAGCCGCTCACCTCTTTCTTCTTGTCTGTGCCTGCCTCTTAGCACTGTATCCACTACTGCTGGTGGCTATATTCTTATACCAATGCCCAAGCCATTTGCAAAAATTTACTGTATTTCATGCCTCCATTCTGGAGTAGCCGCTCACCTCTTTCTTCTTGTCTGTGCCTGCCTCTTAGCACTGTATCCACTACTGCTGGTGGCTATATTCTTATACCAATGCCCAAGCCATTTGCAAAAATTTACTGTATTTCGTGCCTCCATTCTGGAGTAGCCGCTCACCTCTTTCTTCTTGTCTGTGCCTGCCTCTTAGCACTGTATCCACTACTGCTGGTGGCTATATTCTTATACCAATGCCCAAGCCATTTGCAAAAATTTACTGTATTTCGTGCCTCCATTCTGGAGTAGCACGCTCACCTCTTTCTTCTTGTCTGTGCCTGCCTCTTAGCACTGTATCCACTACTGCTGGTGGCTATATTCTTATACCAATGCCCAAGCCATTTGCAAAAATTTACTGTATTTCGTGCCTCCATTCTGGAGTAGCCGCTCACCTCTTTCTTCTTGTCTGTGCCTGCCTCTTAGCACTGTATCCACTACTGCTGGTGGCTATATTCTTATACCAATGCCCAAGCCATTTGCAAAAATTTACTGTATTTCATGCCTCCATTCTGGAGTAGCCGCTCACCTCTTTCTTCTTGTCTGTGCCTGCCTCTTAGCACTGTATCCACTACTGCTGGTGGCTATATTCTTATACCAATGCCCAAGCCATTTGCAAAAATTTACTGTATTTCGTGCCTCCATTCTGGAGTAGCACGCTCACCTCTTTCTTCTTGTCTGTGCCTGCCTCTTAGCACTGTATCCACTACTGCTGGTGGCTATATTCTTATACCAATGCCCAAGCCATTTGCAAAAATTTACTGTATTTCATGCCTCCATTCTGGAGTAGCCGCTCACCTCTTTCTTCTTGTCTGTGCCTGCCTCTTAGCACTGTATCCACTACTGCTGGTGGCTATATTCTTATACCAATGCCCGAGCCACTTGCAAAAATTTACTGTATTTCATGCCTCCATTCTGGAGTAGCCGCTCACCTCTTTCTTCTTGTCTGTGCCTGCCTCTTAGCACTGTATCCACTACTGCTGGTGGCTATATTCTTATACCAATGCCCAAGCCATTTGCAAAAATTTACTGTATTTCGTGCCTCCATTCTGGAGTAGCACGCTCACCTCTTTCTTCTTGTCTGTGCCTGCCTCTTAGCGCTGTACCCACTACTGCTGGTGGCTATATTCTTATACCAATGCCCGAGCCACTTGCAAAAATTTACTGTATTTTGTGCCTCCATTCTGGAGTAGTAAGCTCACCTCTTTCTTCTTGTCTGTGCCTGCCTCTTAGCACTGTATCCACTACTGCTGGTGGCTA
>NW_023606138.1:0-40001 GCF_013339745.2 Dermacentor silvarum
TCCTCTTTGGCATTTGCTCCTGTCCACAGGTATACAAAGCCAAGGAGTGTCTGCTCTCCTGCAACTTTCCCTTTTAGCCATAAATGCTCCTTGCATTGCTGTTTGACCCTTTGCCAATTGATACTTTTATGAATGAATGCCCCAATTCCACCCCCTTTTCTGCTGCCCTCTGTTCTATTGCAATATTCCCATGCATAGTCAGGATTACAGGGTGGTGGCTCCATGTCCCTAAGATGTGTCTCCACAAACCCGTATACCATCAGCTTTTCCTGCCTTAGTTGCTCGTCTACCTCCTCCCACTTCAGCCTATTCCTGCCACCTTGCATGTTAATGTACCCTATGTCAGAATAACCTTGCCCCTGGTGCTTACGTCTATTTCTTCTCCTACCGACTCTACAATTCTTGAATCTCGGGGCCTCTCTGGGTCCGTCTTCGTCTACACTGGTGGTCTTAGGGCTCTGGGTCCCCCCAAAAAAGCCGTAGCTTGGCACCCTATCCTACTACCTACCTTCCCGCCCGTGGCACCACTGTAGTGAATGCCATCCTGTGCAAAAGGGTGGGAGCCAGGCTCGTACACGTCCCGGTTTACGTCCATTACGCCGTACCCAAGTGGTCGGCTCAGACCCCTAATGACCCGGTTAGCCTCAACCACACTCTGTTCCATCCCGCTAGCCTGGCCCTGGACCTCTGGGATTGTGCATGTGGTCACACGCACATTCGCAGAGGCTTCTCTTGAGCTTACGCAATCCAACCTCCAACCACTGTTTCCTGGTTTACACCCCTCCTGCAGTCCAAATATTTGATAGACAATTTTCTGGTTCGCTTATGAGTTTTAATTTTGCCAGCGCCATCTCTCGGTTGCATACTTTAGTTCACAACACCACCGCTACGCTTATTTCCGCTGCACTGTGGAAGGTACAGTTTCCCTTCTCTAAGTTTGTATGGGTGTTCTGCGACTGAACCACCAGCATGCGGTGCGGCTTATGCGGGTTGAGCGTGTACAGGCCACTCTCGCAGGGGGCCGGCGCCGCACTTTCGTCAGCGATTGTCAGCACAGTAGAGCAGGTGCGCAAATTTAACATCGCCTACTCAGTGACGTGGGAGCCAAAACAAACATTCGAATAGCAGTATGCTTGCACGATCTCACACCGTCGCCAAAATAATGAAGGATGGGCCAAAATCACGGCGTACGACCAATTTCTCACTGTTTGCGCATGCATCGACGCGTATCATGTGAGCTTGTGTGCGTCGTCACGCATGCTTGCTCCGAGTGCTGCCATATAACACCTGCCACCTTCAGTAAATTCCATATTTAAGTCACACCATTATATGAGACGCACTGACGAGAATATTGGGGGGCAAAATTTGTCTTATACCTCTGTCACACGAGCACGCAAAAACTCTTTTACGCAAGCGGTCTTTTACCGAGTTGAAAGACTTGAACGAAGAGGTGTTAAGCAGCAGACACACGGCGCCGACGATCTCCCTGTGTCCTTCTGGGCACGCTACCGAAAGCGTGGCGCTAGCGTTCGAAACAATATCAGCCAAAAAAAAAACTTATGTATCTCGAAATATAAAGTGAAAACTTATTGTTTACACGTTTTTCAAATAAATTTAACATAAGACATGTTAATATAAAGATTTATTGTATTAGCATAGAGAAAGAAATTCAATTTCTTTCTCTATGGTATTAGTTTAAAGAACGTCATCACGTGACATCCCCAGCCCGTTCAACTTGCTTATCAGAGTACAGATGAAAATGAGCATTACTGGGTTTACTACACCTTCTGCGAGACTAAATAATTTTTTATGATGAGCCTAGGCGACAGAAAATTACGCATTCACTTATTTTCTTTAATGCAGAGTGCTCCACCTGCGGTTTGTACTCTTTAGCCAGTTGGGGAATCATGGTGACAAGTGAATTCACTTCGTCCAGTCACCTGACTTTCACAGGAAGCACTTGGCTCACAGCAACGCCCAGTGCCAAATGGAAATCTCGTGCAGCTTCTTGGCTCAGGGCTTTCCACAGGGACTGGTAACAAAGCCTGTAGCATCGACTGCGGCGTCCAGTTTTGGCGTCCACGTAATCATCGACAAGTTCCATGCTTCGAAGCAAGTCACCCGCTGTGTTGTGAATCAGCATCAAGAGGTTCTTTTCATCAAACCCCTCGTTCAACCAGAAGCTGATATCATGTGTGAACAAAGTGGTCGGATACAATGGGCCGGGCTCTGGACGAGGCCGTGGTAGTAGCAAGCGCCAGTCACCGAGGCTACTAGATGCAAGTGACAGTAGTTCAACGTGAATGCTTGCCTGGCAAGGCAAAATTAGATTAATCATTTCATCATTTTCTAAGTTTAAAGATGCAAAACAGTCTGACAGCAAATTATGCTGATTGGGCTGCAGTGAGCAGCTATTTTCTTCGTAACTGCAGTTGGAAGATGTCATGAGATTCAATAACGAGAGAAAATTTTTGCAACCACTGCCTGTAGACATTCGAGCCCTCGGTGAGTTTACTAGAGTTGGAAACCTAAATGTGGCCACGTGCAGGCCATCACAGTATGCGTGGCAGTCATCTTTAGCTGCTGGCTCCGTTCTCTCGTTCACACTGTCCTGAAATTCAGTTGTGGAAGAAAACGTCAAAGTGTCTCCACAAATGTCTTGAAGCACAAGCAAGACATCTTTCATCCTGGAAGGATCCCTCACATCCAGAATGTGGCCAAATGGTGGCTGAATGGGAGAACACGCGTCCCGTCTCTCCAGGTGGCAGCTCCACACAGTCTCCCCCACATCGTCCTCTTTGGCAGCCCAAGATGCAACCAAGTTATCAACGTCCAGCTCAAGTGCACCAGCCAGACGGTGCACTGTTCTGCCCAGTGGATTTTTGTCGGTAGCCATCATACACCTGCACGAGATCATGATAGTACTGTAAAGGCACTTTGTTGAATAATTCAAACAAGAGGCTTCACTGGAAAACGGAATGATCAACAGCGAAGGGAAGACTATTTTGACAAAAGAACATGTGCCGTAGCATAAGTTGTCAAATTGACACTGACTCTAGAACACGAGGACACAGAAGAGGCACGCACAACCAACACATGTGTCCTCGTCTTTCACGCTGTTCCCTAGTTGAAGATGTTTAACCAACTAGCCGACACGTTCAATTTATTAGGCAGACTCGTTCGGCCCCTTTTTATCATTCTGTTAATAGAATGGCACACACGATGCAAAACAAAGGACAAAAAAGAGGCACCTCATGACTTGTTAAAATTTATATTTAGGGCACGAGACACTCTATTAAGTAACTTGACATCTACGCGATGCAAAGCACGCTTGGTTTGCTGGAGAATCATTTAAGTGTTCTGCAGACAACAGCTCCTGCGACCTATGTATACTTACTATATTTTTTGTTCAAACTTGGACGAGCGTTTGCTGTCAAGAAGAAAATGCAAACCCTCCGACGGTGTCAAACCCTGTAGCA
The DNA here is from genome assembly GCF_013339745.2 of Dermacentor silvarum. Taxonomy (NCBI): domain Eukaryota; kingdom Metazoa; phylum Arthropoda; class Arachnida; order Ixodida; family Ixodidae; genus Dermacentor; species Dermacentor silvarum. The sequence goes on from NW_023606138.1 coordinate 3,480, forward strand.
CCTCCACCAGAAATGTAGCGACTTTAGTCAACACAGGTTTTTAAAACTAAACAATTTATTAAGGGGCCAACTTGTGCTAATGAAAATCGCCTGCGCAGGGAAGGTAGTCCAAGATGTCCTCTGCTGCGTGCCACTGTCTTCGAACACAGCTTGCCCTTGATGGTTGGGAGCTTCTCGGCGGGAGCACATGCAGGCTGGTAGACAGACGCACTTCGCGTGTCGTGATGGACACTGTTAGTGTTCCCCTTTGTTGCAACACTTGCAGTGTCCAAAGTGATCTGCGTGGTACTTGAATGCAGGCTACGTGGCACTATGTATGTCATATTTATATACCAGGTGTTTCTGAATAGACAAAGCAATTTTGAAAAATCGCCTGTGGCAGAGATGGCACAATTTGCTGGTCCCCTCGAAGAGGCGGACATTACTTGCACGAGAAATTGAAGCATGTAATTGTCTAATTAAGAAAAAATTCACTTATTCTGCTTTTTAACTAATTGTCTTATGGCACACACTGCAATTTTACAAATTGTAGCCGGAGAGACTGCAAGGCGGTCGACTACACTTCAAAATAATTTTGTGGATTACACTATTTTAGAGATATGTGCCATAAAACTTAAAAATGTAAAATGCACTGTCATTCCAATTACTTCTTTAACAAAACGCTATTTTATGCATTGAAGCACGAAAGCAACTGGACCACTAAAGTATTTCTTTGCAAATTGCGAATTAATATTTCAAGTGGGGTCATTCTGAGAACGTGTTCCAAGTTCACCCACCTTGCAAACTTTCCGGCCACAATTTGTAAATTGCAATGTGTGCCGTAACGTAATTAGTTATAACATCATGAGTGAATGTTTGTTAATTAATCAGCTATGCATTTCGATTTTTCATGTAAATAGTGCACCACCGCTTTAAGGAATCGAGCTCAAGGTTTAAAATCGTGCTATCGGCCACAGGCGGTTTTAAAAAATCGCTACAGTCTTCGCAGAAACACCTGGTATATGTATGTACGTTATATCATCATCATCAGCCTATATTTATGTCCACGGCAGGACGAAAGCCTCTCCCTGCGATCTCCAATAACCCGTGTCTTGCGCTTGCTGATACCAACTTGCGCCTGCAAATTTCCTAACTTCATCATCTCACCTAGTTTTCTGCCATCCTCGAAAGCGCTTCCCTTCTAATAAATAAATAATAAATTATGGGGTTTTACGTGCCAAAACCACGATCTGATTATGAGGCACGCTGTAGTGGGGGACTCCGAAAATTTAGACCACATGGGTTTCTTTAACGTGCACCTAAATCTAAGTACACGGGTGTTTTCGCATTTCGCCCCCATCGAAATGCGGCCGCCGTGGTCGGGATTCGATCCCGCAACCTCGTGTTCAGCAGCCCAACACCATAGCCACTGAGCAACCACGGCGGGTCGCTTCCCTTCTCTTGGTATCCATTCTGTACCTTTAATGGTCCACCAGTTATCCCCCTGCGATAGGAGCTAAGACTGTGTTTGAATTTCGCAGCCGAAGGTGCATGACTGTGGTGGTGCGCGATAGACGAGGAAGAAGAAGGCCGGTGCCAGGCGCTGAAGACCAGCCATGTCACCAGTCTGACCTGCTTGGTCTGGGCTTTAGTCCCGAACGAGCCGATTAGTCCACCTACCCCAGGCCGGTGTTCCTGGTTGAGCTGGGAGAGCAGTCCGGGCTGTCGCTGTACCTGGGCTGAGCATGTGCCTGGGCTGAGGCTGTGCTTGATCTGAGTCTTCGTGCCTCATGAGCCGAGCTGTCCATCTACCCTAGGCCGGCGTTCCTGGGTGAGCTGGAAAAACAGGTCTGGCTGTTCCTGAGCCTGATCCGGCCTGCTCTACTGCTGGGTGGGCATATGATGTCGGCGTGTTCCAGTGCAGCCGAGGCATGTTCCGTTGCAGCCGGGGCAGGCTGACGTCCCGACCCAGCTGTCACGCGAGTGGCTCATCGTGTGCCGGGCCTCCGCCCCGGCCTCCATCCCCTGCGCCACCCGCTGCTAGAGTCATCACTGCGACTCCTCGTGATGTGAGTGTGTCATACTGACACGCAATTGACGGCATCCTACAGCGACGCTTATGTAAGCGACAGACCACTTAGAAGTGAATTTTGTGTGTTATCGTGTACGTCGTCATAGTACCGTCCCCGTGTCATTAAAGCCTCTCTGTGTTCATTGTACCATCTATGTGTGTTTGAGGCCTGGGCCCACAACATAACCATCACAATTTTGGCGAGCCTGCCAGGATTCTCATACGCACAGGAGGAACGATGGAGATTGAGAGGTTGTACGTCATAGGGAAAGGCTTAGGAATGACAGGAGCAGAGCTAAAGCACTGGGTTGACACAGAAATCGCGAGGGAACGGGACCAGCGCGCCCAACATCGCGAAGACGCGAAAGCGCAGGCAGAACAAGAACGCCTACAATTGGAAGCGGAGGAACGAGTGCTAAAGCTCAAGATCGAGCTCCAGGAGAAGACTGCTGGCGCACAAGGCACGTTGAGTGACCTAGCTACGCAACAGTCGGTTACCAGGGTGGCTCCTGAGGTATTTAGTCCTCATAAGTTGATCCCCCCGTTTAACTAAGACCGAGATGATTTAGACGCCTACTTGCAACGTTTTGAGCGAGTGGCAACAAGTCAAGAATGGCCCCGGTCAAAATGGGCACTCTCCTTCAGCCTTTGCCTGACAGTAGAAGCGTTGACGGTCATAGGGCGGCTTGATTTGAACGCAGCCCTAGACTACGACCAGCTGAAGGCTACTCTCCTTCAACGGTTTCGGTGCACCGCTGAGGGGTACCGAGAAAAGTTTCAAACCGCAAGGCCCGAAGACCACGAGACTGGCCTGCAATATGCAGGAAGAATATCCAGCTACTTCGACCGCTGGGTTGAAATTTCCCACATTGAGAGGACCTTCGACTCGCTCAGGGACGCCGTGATTGCTGAACAGTTTTTGAGAAGATGTTCTGCGTCGCTACGAGTGTTCCTGAAAGAAAGAAATTGTAAGACCCTTGCCACGCTGTCGAAGAATGCAGATTGTTTTATAGAGGCGCAGAACCTGATCAATCTAGGTGGAGAGAAACCCTCCAATGAGTTGGCGTTAGACGCTGCTCGCAAGACTGCACCTCCAACGGCGGCGCCGCGGACGACTAATCGGTGCTTCCTTTGTGATAAAGCAGGACATCGAGCTTCCGAGTGCTCGTTCCGGACTAAAGAAAACCCTGAAGGTCACGGATGGTCCGGCAGAAAGGAACAAGGTGAACCCTCAAGGAGGAATAACCAAGGACAAGCTTTGTGTATGCTGGCTCCATCGCAAACTGAAAAACCGACAGAAGAGCATGGCGGATACGCATTGCTTCAAGATGGCGAAAGAGTCCCAATGGTCACCGTGGCATTAATGCGACCAGGCCCCAAATGTGATGGTGGAAATCTGCCAGTGGGAAGAGGCTTCCTCAAATCACAACCGGTGTCTGTCTTACGAGACACTGGCTGCAATACCGTGGTAGTGCGGCTCTCTTTGGTACCGGAGGACAAAATGACAGGAACAAAAAGCGCAGTGTTCTTGCTTGATCGCACGATTCGCTACTTGCCGGAAGCAATAGTACATTTAGACACGCCATTCTTTACAGGCGTCATGCGAGTTAAATGTATGCGCGACCCTTTGTATGACGTGGTACCGGGAAACATTGAAGATGCCCGTTCACCTAATGACCTGACCAGTTCATGGGCTCCACAGAACCATTACAGTGAGAAGAAGAGTTACACTGCCATGAGGACGTCATTCACCGCTCAGTCAGAGCTACGAGCCACAGAGGACCACACGTTGTCCCAAACTAAAAACACAGCCACTTCGAGACAAACAGAAGACGACGAAGAATCTGGTATCGCTGTTTCAAAGAAAACGACGACACGATCCATTACCACACTGCCTCTTATGCAAACCGCATTCACTGAAATAGGGCAAAGCAAATTAAAAGCTTTACAGAAGGATGATGGGTCTCCGAGGCGCTGCTTCGAAAAGGTCGGCAAGATGATGATCACGGATGGCCACGCAAGCGAATATTACTTAAATGATGACATTTTGTACAGGAAGCACAAAGTAAGAGGTGGGAAAATACTCGATCAACTAGTGGTGCCAAAAGATCTTCGAGCGACCGTGATGAAGTTGACGCATGAAGGGATCCTAGCCGGTCACCAGGGTGTGACGAAAACGGTGGATCGCATCGTAGCTGCAAGTTACTGGCCAGGGGTCCAGTCGGAGACAAAACGGTTTGTTAAATCGTGCGACGTCTGTCACCGAACGGTGCCCTGCCATTCAGTCAGACGCGCTCCACTGGAGACAATGCCTGTAAGTGACAACGCAGGAAGGCTGCCTGAATCGGCTGAATTGGCAGACACAGCACGAAGAGACATTTATGGGCTGCTGTTACAGCAGCCTGCACTAGAGGCTCCAGACTTTTTGCTACGCAAAAGCAACCACTTTTTGCTACGCCCGGACGCCTCTTCGAGAAGTCTCGGAGCAGTTGTTTCCCAAGAACACGACGGAAGTTTGCTCCCCGTGTCCTACGCTACATGGAAGCTTCTCCCGTGTGAGGCTGCCTATTCCACAAGTGAGAGAGAGTGCGAGTGCTTCGTCATTGTGTGGGCTTTCGATACTCCGCCGTGCTAGAACCCTCCTCAACTTCTTGAACTTGGGGGGAAATGTGATAGGAGTAGACTATGTTTGAATTGCGCGGACGAATCTGCGTGACTGTTCTGGTGCGCGATGGAAGAGGAAGAGCTGGTGCCTGGCGCTAAAGGGGCAGCCATGTCACCAGTCTGAGCTGCTTGGTCTGGGCTTTCATCCCGAACGAGCCGAGCAGTCCACCTACCCCAGGCCGGTGTTCCTGGTTGAGCTGGGAGAGCAGTCCGGGCTGTCGCTGTACCTGGGCTGAGCATGTGCCCGGGCTGAGGCTGTGCTTGATCTGAGTCTTCGTGCCTCATGAGCCGAGCTGTCCATCTACCCTAGGCCGGCGTTCCTGGGTGAGCTGGAAAAACAGGTCTGGCTGTTCCTGAGCCTGATCCGGCCTGCTCTACTGCTGGGTGGGCATATGATGTCGGCGTGTTCCAGTGCAGCCGAGGCATGTTCCGTTGCAGCCGTGGCAGGCTGACGTCCTGACCCAGCTATCACGCGAGTGGCTTGTCGTGTGCCGGGCCTCCGCCCCAGCCTCCATTCCCTGCGCCACCCGTTGCTAGAGTCATCACTGCGACTCCTCGTGATGTGAGTGCCCGATATCGACACACAATTGACGGCATCCTACAGTGACGCTTATGTAAGCGACAGACCACTTAAAAGTGAATTTTGTGTGTTATTGTGTACGTCATCATAGTCCCGTCCCCGTGTCATTAAAGCGTCTCTGTGTTCATTGTGCCATCTATGTGTGTTTGAGGCCTGGGCCCACAACTTAACCATCACACTCCCCTACGCATTACATGCCCTGCCAAGCTCCATCAGGGTCCCCCGTCAGTAATTGACCGAGATAAATCTACTCCTTTACAGACTCTAGAGGCTGACTGGCGATCCTGAATTTTTGGTCCCTTGCCAGGCTGTTGAACATTATCCTTGTATTCTGCATATTAACCTTCAACCCCAGTCTTACACTTTCTCAGTTAAGGTCATCAATCATTTGATGTAAGTTGTCCCCATTGTTGCTGATTAGGACAATGTCATCTGCAAACTGAAGGTTGCCGAGATATTCGCCGTTGATCCTCACTCCTAAGCCTTCCCAGTCTAAGAGCTTGAATACTTCTTCTAAGCATGCAGTGAATGGCATAGGAGAGATTGTGTCTCCTTGCCTGACCCCTTTCTTATGTTATATAGTAGTAGTAGTAGTAGTAGTAGACATTTTATTCAGCCAAAAAATTACGGGCTGAGCATATCGACAGTATCTACAATATAACATACATGTTTACACTGTCTCCCACTTCCTTTAAGCTTTATTTTATTGCGATAGCAATTATATGGACACTCCAAAGCAGATTTCTGCCGTCGGCGTCGCCGTCGCCGTGAGGTTCCGTATGACGTCAATGGAGATGAAATCGTCGCCGCGCGCCGCCGAACACTGTATGTGCGAGTGAAAGGGCGCGAGGGACGCGCGCTTTCACGGGGAGTGAACGCACGGCAGAGAACAAACGCGCGTTCTGTGCCGTGCTCCCTTAAGGGCTGCAGAAATAGGTGTCTCTTTCCTCCTTTACAATCACCATATAAGTAGAGCAAACGTGCCTTCTTCTGACGCACGAAAGGCCGTGGGGGGGGGGGGGGGGAGGCAAGGGAGGGGACGTTTAGCTGCGGCACCAAGTACCTATTTATATCAGAGGCTCCGGCAACAGTCACCAACGCCGCACGCATTTTGTGCGAACGTGGGCAAAACGCCGACGGCGTCGACAACAGTTCTGCGTGTTGCCGGTGCTGCTGCATGTCCAAGTTTACAGTGGCGTAGCCAAGGGGGAGGTTGGGGGGGTTCAAACCCCCCCCCCGAAATTTTTTGCCCCCCCCCCCCTCACTAACCCACCCTTTTCTCTCGTCGCTTCGCGCTGACATATTTCAAGAAACCGGTGCTACTTTCACACTTTCATTCCTGGGCGCTTCCGTTTGGGTTGGTAATTTACAGCGAATCATGTCTGCATATGGAAAAAAACTGTCACGGTGTTTGTCAAGGCCTTGACACTCTGTGAGGTTTTGGGCGCGAATGTGGCGGCCGCATTCTGAAACAACAAATGCGCAACAAATGAAGCAACAAATGCGGCAGCCGCATTTTAGATGAAGGCGAAAATGCTCGAGGCCCGTTTACTTAGATTTAGGTGCACGTTAAAGTCCCCAGGTGGTCGAAATTTTCGGTATACATTTCCGCCGCTTCCCTTCAGGTGCCGGTTAGGCCGCGTTCGCGTAGGAACTTGGTCTCGAAGCTGGCGGAAGCGGCAAAATCTTGCAAAAATCCGCCCGCCTAGGCGGCAAAACAGGCAGAAAAACAGGCGGCGAGCCAAATTGGTCTCGGACCGATTTTTTCGCCATGGCGAAGCGGAAACGTGGCGGAAAGTCGTTCTGCTCGACCGGAAGCTACACTAGCATGTAAACTTCCGGTCGTAACATTGAACATGGCACCAAAAGTGTAGGCTGCAATGCTGATCGACGTGATCAAGAACCACCCCTTGCTCTACGACAAGAGAAGTACTAAAACGTACTGTCAGCAATACTCGCGATAGTATTCAACTTCGCGCGACCGGAGGCGCGGCAACGAAGCAAACGGAGTCGCGTGACCCAACTTCTCGCGCTTTTGCAAAGCCAGGCGAACCCACCACCGCCGTTTCCGAGGTTTTCTTGTCTTCCGTTTATTCATTGTCCATTTCTAGAAGACAAGTAGGTAGAAGTATAAAAGCCATTTCTTCTTCCACTTCCATGACAGACAATAGTTAGGCAGATTCCTCGTTGGCGCTCCATAATTCTCCTCGCACGTGCACGGTATGTTGCAGAAGTCGCGGGGTGCTTTTCTCGTCGCGACGATAGATTGGGAGCGTAGGTATCACGTAGGACGCGCAGGCTTCGGCGAGCCTCAACACAAAAGGCCAGCCCGGGTTTTAGCTTCGATGTTCCCGTTGCCACTTTCGTCTCCTGGAGGCGCCGAAAATAATACGAAATGATGAAATGTTATTACAACTTGTAAATAAAAGCTATTAAAGAAATATAATCACGCCTAGGCAGCAACCTGTGACACAGCGCTACCGCGCCCGTGTGAGGAGAATTACAGAGCGCCAACGAGGAATTTACCGAAGGTCGCAGATGACACGCGAAATTGCGCAAGATGATCACTTTTGATGACGGGTGGGTCAGTGAATGAACATACCGCTCCAAATAATGCGATAATGAGCGCCACCACGCCGACAAACGTACGCAGACTAGATGGATGTGGACGAAAGCGGCAGCGGCGGCCGCGGTGGTAGCAAAACAAATGTGAACTTGGACATGCGCGGAAAAGATTTTCCGGCCGCTTTGGCCTTTCCGGCCGCTTTGGCCTCTCCACCCGCGCGCTTGCCGCTTCCCAAGTGTGAACGTAGCCATAGTCTGCAGCGCAAAACGTCTCTCGTTTGCGATTGCGCCCCTACGGAAGGCTGGTAGTTACTGTTGTGTTGCTGAATCTCAAACCAGCAATTACGAAAGGCTGGTAGTTGCTGTTGTGTTGTGGAATCCCAAACCAGCAATGTACACACCAAAGGGTTGATGCCAGCAGTGAAATTCCACCGACTCGCAACAGAATGCACGAAACAGACAGCCGACAAGCATGGATTACATGTGCGCAGTACAGCGTAAGTAAACTCTTGTTGCAGGCGCTGACAGTTCTCGTCGGAGTTCACGCGTCCTGAGAAATTGATTATGTGCACTATGCACTGAACAAGACCGGAGTTCATTCCTGCATCACTAGTACACCAATCAGTCGAGAGTCTGTGAGTTACAAGGTCGCTTCCTGTTTGCACCGGCGTAAGTGAAGCAGAAATGAGTTGCACGCATTACTTAAAATGCGTACACATGCCATATCTATGCTGTGCGGTGAAATATTCTGTACAATTCTGAATGTGTTGACGTAAAGGCAAATGACGGCTGCACGCTCGCACACAGCGGAAGACACAGCGGCCCATGCACTTGCCGCAGGAAATGCAAGGCGACGAAAGCTTCGTAAAAAAAAAGCATTACTCGTTTTTGCGCGTATTTCAGTTTTCTAGCGCAAAGACGCAGCGAACATGCTATTGCTATGGGAGTAGGTATATAGCCTGCATGGCAGTAGCGCACCCAGGATCTCTGCCAGGGGGGGTTGACAGTTTGCCAATGCCATCTAAACAGCACTAATTTCTATTTCTTCACTGGAAATTGTCAAAAAAATGCGCTTTTTGCGAGTGTGCAGACGATTGCGCGTCTTACATCTTAGTTGCAGTACTCAAATGCGTAAGGAAAGAAAAGGGGTTAAACAAAAGGGGGGGTTAAGTCGGCCTCAGGGGGGGGGGGTTACAACCCCCGAATCCCCCCCCGTCGGTGCGCCACTGCTGCATGGTCACACGTGCATTTTCACGTGTATAGCCGTCCTTGACTTGTGAAACGCACTTCGCCCCGACGAGGACGACGCCATCTACGCTTAACGGAGATTAACAATTAATGATGTCTTCTCCGATCGGGCGGGTCGTCTTAATGATGCGTTTTCGAAGACTGGTCCATTCAGTGGCGCGATGAGAGACGGTTGCTCCAAACGCCCACTGTACCTGTCGTACTTACTGTATTTTACTGAGCTTACATTACTTTTTACTTAATTTCTTCACAAGCACACACTAGAGCACTGCACGGGCCGATTTTTTCAGCCCGGGCCCGGCCCGGGCCCGTTATTACGTTGGGTGGCCCGCCCGAGCCCGATCAAAACTTTTATGGCGAGACCCGGGCCCGACCCGGGCCCGGAAATAATCTACGTTACCCGCCCGGCCCGGCCCGCCACCCCTTTACCTTAGGCCCGAGCCCGGCCCGAGCCCGGCCAGAGCCCGACTCTAAACCGGCCGGAACCCGGCCCGAGACCGAAAAATAATGTTTTTCAGAGTTGAGTCGCCCGAGAATAACTCACTGCACGTTACATGCACACCACCAGAAAGCCCGAGCCCGGCCCGGGTCAAAAAGCACACGCCGTGCCCGAGCCCAGCCCGAGCCCGTGAAAAAACAGTTCTACGCGGCCCGGCCCGGCCCACGGGCCCGGGCTTTCAGGTAAGCCCGAGCCCGTGCAGTGCTCTAGCACACACACACGCGAGGGGGGAGGGGGGGTCCCATGTCTTTGATGTACATACATAGAGGGTGCTTAAACTACCGATATTTATTATCGATCACGTCACGTAGAGGAAAGCAGACGCTTGCCCCCCCCCCCCCGGTCGGGCCGATGAACCCCCTCCGAAAAAAATTTCTGGCTACGCCCCTGCAAGTTTATACAGCTGATAAAGCTACTATCATTACTCCGTATAGCTCTCTACAAATTTGCTATCGTAATTGATGCTTCGCCTTTCAGGTGAAACTGCGACAACCTTTTTATTAAAAGTATCCTAATACCAAATTTGACTGCATTTTTCTTGTGTGCGAGTGTGTTGTAGATTTTTCATTCCCCCAATACTAAATCTTGTGTTCTTTTGAAATGTTATTTCGTCACAGCCTGCTGACATAGATTGTGTCTCTGTGCCGCCCCTGCATGATGTATGCTTCTACAGTTGACTTCCATTAGTCCTTTGAGACGCTGCTCATTAATTAAGAAAAAAATATATTTAACGAAAATGAACTTGAGTAAGCCACAGTTAAACTAAGCTTCGTGTCATGAGTTGGACGCCGGCGGTACACGAAAATGAAGATGAAGCAGAGCATTCGAAACCGCGCGGGCGCTTGAGGCACGCGAACCGAGGTGTAATCCGCGAGGTAGAAGCAACGAAACAGGATTATCGACGTGGCTCTTGGACTGGAAGGTCGCTTCGTCAGCTATGCTCTGATGACGGGGAGAGCCCGGCCACGAAGCTCATGACGCTGGCAAGGCCCAGGCGTGGCTGTAGACCTCGGAGACGTCCGGGCGAAGCTCCTGAGACCGGCTGCTGCTGCTCACGGTGGTTCCGGTCTTCACAAGAACTCCACTTCCTCGGCTGAGTGCGATCAACCGATAATCGCCATGACACCGGCCCGCCACTGCAGATCGACGGAGGGCGAAGAACGCTCCGTGAAGCCTAACCAGGCAATTGACACGTCAGCGGCGGCTACCGGGGCACCAGCCACGTATTCGGTCAGGTCGACGGAACCGCGAATCGTCGGCACTTATGGCACCAGCAACACTCTGAACGAGCACGACGTAGACTTAATGACAAGAACTCCAAACTGACGGTCCGTAATTAAGAGTCCACATTTCTACATTGTGTCGCAGTTAGGCCGAGTCTAGGGTGGCCAGACTTTGATGAGTCAGGGCTAGGACTGACTTAGAGACTTTCAAGACAGAGCCAGGCTCTGAAACCGAGACGGAGTATTGTTTGTTAGTAGTTTGTAGTTAGTCCAAGTTTTGTGTTTTATTTTGAGTGAACATTTTTGTCGAATTATAGTTTTAGTTTCGTGTGCCTCGTGCTTTTCCCAATCTTATGCATATTAAATCCTTGTTTGCTGTGCTGCCAGTCGTATCTCTCTTCCATCGAGGGTAATGTACGCCTGTGTGCAACCCTCTGGCTCCCGAGTAGGTGACACTCGGTCAGTGGCAAACAAGAAACTACCAATGTTTGTTTTTTACAGGTATGTACACACTTTGTGTACAAAGTGGTCACAAATTCGAAGAGCCTCAGGCGTGGTAACTGTAAAACCAGTAACCGTCTTTTGTCAGGCACAGCAGCACATCCTTCATCAGCCTCTCCAACCGTCTAATTTATGGTTAGACAGCTCACATCTGGCAGGTTCACAAGCTTTGGCCATGGTGTCCTTCCTTTCTTCGGAAGCCATGTTTTTTCTTTCAATTTCCTACTAACTCATCATTGACAGCACGGCATTCAGCGTAGTAATTAAAAGCTTAGTTAACGGCAATTAATTATTATGGATGACATCAAAAAACTTACTGATGGCTACTCGATTTCACTCTGAACAATACCGTCGAACTCACTTATACCAATATTTAAGTGCCAAGTCCATTGTTGTAAACAATAATTGCTATAACCGGGTTGCATGAAAAAAACCAAGATAGGGCACACCTTCCTCCATCCGGCTGCTGATTGATGATGGGCTGGCCCAACATGTTAGCACGTGTGGGTGTACCCCGGAGTTCAAGCACACCACAGTTATCTGTGAGATGAATCAGTGAGGCAGCTCAGATGGTCAGGGAAAGAAGCAGGTGCGAGTCAGTTCTGACAGGGATTCTTGGAATGTGAGGGCATGCGCAGCAGGCCACCGTGATTGTTAGTTCTTTCGGTCTCTTTGTTTGTTTCCTAGTCAGTGGAAATACTTTTTTTCTTTCTATCTGTTCCTTATCATGCATATATAAAGCATGTCTGTCAATAAAATAATCAGTTGGAAGTCAGCGCTTGTCCGTGTCTGCCTCTTCGTCCCCGTGTCTGTTCTCGCGCTGTGTATTACCAGTATGAATAACTGTGATATGTAAGAGGCCGCCTGCGGCGCGAAAAAGAAGAGCGAGCATTATCGACGTTGCTCCGGGCCAAGAAGGTCGCATCGCCAGCTACGCTCTGGCGACGGGAGACTTGGGGGTCTGGCTGAGTCCGTGACGTTGGCCGTCCAAGGTGTGGCCGTCGACCTCGCCAAGTTCGAGTGAGGCTCCTGGACTGGCCGCGGCCTCTCACGGCAGGACCGGGCACCCCAGAGAGGATCCCTCTTCCGCGGCAGACCGGCACGTTTGATGATCCCCGGAATGCCACGTCGGCACTCAAGAAGGTGCGACACATCCCGACGCTAGGCCTATCCAGGTGGGCCTAAGCAACGCCGAGCGCCATCGCTGAAGAATTACTGACGAGTTCATCACCGACGAAGTACCGACGAGCTTTGGACTCGGACAAACGTGCAACGACGAGCACAGCAAGGTGACTCTTATTTGTAGCGTCTAAGCAATAGTACAGGGTTGCCTGACTTTGTGATGTTTTTTTGTTGTCACTGATCTCAGAGGCATGCGGGTGTTAATAGAGATGGGATTGGAAGACGCATGGCGACACAGCAAGCAGATTTTAATCCCACACAAACTCAAAACTCTCAAACTAAAGACTCATTCAAACTAGAATGCACTGAACTAAAACACAATGAACAAATAAAGGTTAACAAAACAACCTAATGAATCAATAAATATGCTCTAAGTTCCGCCTCCGTTAGTTCTGAGCGTTTCCTCTACGAAAGTCTGGCAACTCTGGCCTACTGTTGTGACGCTACTAGGATGAGACGCTCTTACTGAGTTCGTTGTTCTCGTTGCACGTATTTTCCCGGCCGGAATCTTATCGGATCTTTCTCCATGTTGTGGTTCTTGCCAACTGTCGCATAATCGATGCTGCATAGAAGTCGGTCCGTCCGCTCGCTCGTCTTCAAAGCCTGTTTGACCAGGTCGCTGTTGCTGACGTGGCAGGGAGGCGCGACGGGTTAGGCCTAGCGACGTGCTCGGCCGCCGCTTCCGTCCAGCTCCTTTCCCGAGTGCCGACGTGGCGTTCCGGGGATCATCAAACGTGCCGGTCTGCCGCGGAAGAGGATCCCTCTCTGGGCATGGCTTCAGAACGGCGCAACAAGGAAGACGAAAAGACGAAAGAACACACGAACACAAGCGCCGACTCACAACTAAAGTTTATTCCACATCACAGAGCAGATTTATACACACACGTGGCCACACACAACGCAAAAAGAACAACCAAAAAGCGTTACAGGATAAAGAAAGGCGCTACAGGATAAAGAAATCCTGTACCTGAATGGTTAACGTGTTCTGGTTTTTGGTTGTTCTTTTTGCGTTGGGTGTGTGGCCACGTGTGTGTATAAATCTGCTCTGTGATGTGGAATAAACTTTAGTTGTGAGTCGGCGCTTGTGTTCGTGTGTTCTTTTGTCTTTTCGTCTTCCTTGTTGCGCCGTTCTGAAGCCATGCATCCGTACCAACTCACCCATGTCAGTGATCCTCTCTGGGGTGCCCGGTCCTGCCGTGAGAGGCTGCAGCCAGTCCAGGAGCCTCACTCGAACTTTCCGAGGTCGAGGGCCACACCTTGGACGGCCAAAGTCACGGACTCAGCCAGACCCCCAAGTCTCCCGTCGCCAGAGCGGAGCTGGCGATGCGACCTTCTTGGTCCGGAGCCACTTCGATAATGCTCGCTCTTCTTTTTCGCGCCGCAGGCGGCCTTTTACATATGACAATAACCAACTAGACCAATCAGCCACCTTAATAAGCTATAGTAAAACCTTGTTAATTTGAATTTCACGGGATAGAAAAAATGTCCGAATTAACCGAATGTCAAGTTATCCAGGGTATCAAGAAAACAAACAAATCTACGTCAACACGCGTTTATTTACTGAATGAATCAGCAGAATAATTTTTCTATTTTGCACAAAAGCAGTGCGGAAGCTGCAATTCTCGTCATCTCGTGACAGATCAGCGCTCGCAGCGACTTCTGTCACAGCGCGGCAGACACGCTTTTCACTCATTATCGCCCTTGTCGCCAGTTCGCCACCCACCGCGATGTAGACGGTGCTTCTTCATCCTCGACAGCTTTGCACTGAGTAAAAATTGCCGCAACCGCGGTTGCTATGTGCCGATGTCTGCGCTACAACACAGTAGGGTCCTTGATATTTGGAAACAAGCTTGGATGCGAGTCCAGCAGGAATGGCAGGAACCCAAAGCCACACAAGGGAGTCTGGAAGAAATTGACAATGCGGGTGAGATTTTTGTTGCCATTGGTCGAATGCTGTACCTTTACAGCTGTCGACCAAGCTGACGGCGTTCCTCTGCGCGGCAGGCAGCTTCAGAGATGGGCGTAGATTCGGATGAGTCGGATCTGTACGGAAGAATGGTGTCGAGGGTAGTCAAAGGTTCGCGGCCATACAAGAGAAATAATGGGGAGAAGTTTGTGGTTGCCTGTGGTGCAGTGTTGTAGGCAAACGTGATGAATGACAAAATGAGGTCCCAATCAGTGTGATCAGAGGTGACGTATTTGGAGAGCATGTTTTAAGGGTGCGGTTAAATCTTCCCGTCAGACCATTAGTTTGGGGATGGTAGGCGGTGGTGGTGCGATGAACGATGCGACATTCAGCAAGGAGCGCAGCAGGCAGAGCGGCTATGTCTGCGTATCACGTCAAATGGTCGATGGTGACGACTATCCAGCGGTTTCCGGGAGCTGTGCTTGGAAGGGGTCCATACAGGTCAATGCCAATGCGATCGAAGGGCCTGGCAGGACACGGGATTGGCTGGAGTGGACCAGAGACATGCTGAGCAGGAACCTTGCAGCGTTGGCGCTAAGCAGTGCAGCTTCCACACTGCTTTTGTGCAAAATAGAAAAAGGATTCTGCTGATTCATTCAGTAAATAAACATTTAAGACTTCGAGATTGACTCCAACCAAATAAGAAATTTACTAGCCCGACGTTTCGGAACCAATTCGGCTCCTTCTTCAGGGGGTATTCTTCGGAGGTGGCGGTGTGCCGCTTCTAAAAGGTCCATCGTAAGAAAGGAGAGGAAGGGGGAGAGAGCGTCAGGGGGGGCGACACTTGACGGGGCGCCTGTTCTTGACAGACGAAAGAGGTGGCGGGGGGGGGGGGCTTCGGCGTCGCTGGTCGGCTGGGTTGTCCGATGCTGGGAATGCGTTGACAAGGGGCGGGGGGGGGGGGGGGGAAGGCGGACGAGATGTTTTGGTGTTGCTGACCTATAGCGGGGGTTCCTTTCTTCCCTTCGTCGCGTCTGCAAGGCCATGAATATACAAAGAAGGAAGAATGCCCTTCACGCGGTTTATATTACCCGCCGTGTTCTGCATGTGCCATGACTCCAGTAGTAGCCTTTTTCGCCAGTTTGTCTCTGTTTGAAGGATTTGGGTTTCTTGGAAAGAAATCTTGTGGTCGGCGTCTTCAGAATGTTCGGCGACGGCGCTGCATATTCGGTTGAATGTTCTGACGTCATTTTCATGTTGTCTGATCCTTTCTTTTATTTAGATTTTGGTTTCCCCGATGTACGAGGCCGGACAGTCGGCACAGCTGATTTTATAGACGACGCCTTGAGCTTTTTCTTTTGGTGGACGGTCTTTTGGTTTAGGAATGAGGATATTCAAAGTGTTCATCGGTTTATGCGCGACTTTGAGGCCTTCCTTTTTTAATATTCGGCTGAGAGCTTCGCTGGTACCTTTGACGTATGGGATGGACACTCGTTTTTGTGGTCGAGGGGAAGTCAACGGTTGGAGGTCTCGTAGTTTGTTTTTTCTCTTTTGTTGTCGGGTTGTTTTTCGAATGAATTCCATTGTGTAGCCGTTCCTTTTGAGTTCGTTGAGAACCGTTCTCCTTTCTTTCTTTTGATCTGATTCCAATGTGCAATGAGTTTCGACTCTTTTCAATAAAGAATGTATGACCGATGCCTTGTGGTTTGCCGGATGGTTGGATGCAAAGTGTAGGTAGCGGCCTGTGTAGGTTGGTTTTTGGTAGACTGAAAATTTTAGATTGCCATTGGTTCGTGTTACTTGTACATCTAGGAATGGTAGCGATCCATTTTGTTCGCGCTCCGACGTGAACTGTATATCCGGGTCTATGGAATTTAAGTGGCTCTGCAGATTTTCGACTGGCGACTCCTTCACGATACAGAAGCAATCATCCATGTACCTAAGGAAAACTTTTGGCTTCGGGGAAAAAGTACTCAGAGCTCTGTCTTCGATATTCTCCATAGTTAGGTTAGCCAAGGTGACGGAAATTGAGGCCCCCATGGGAGTTCCTTTCACCTGCTTGTAGTAGCTGCCTCGGAAGGTGAAGTAGGTATTTGACAGGCATAACTCTAGAAGGCAGCAGATCTCGTCTACACTCAAAGGGGTTCTCTCGTCGAGTGTGTCGTCGCGTTCCAGGGCATCCCTTGTCGCGGATATAGCTAACTGAATGGGTACTCTGGTAAACAAGGAGATCACATCAAAAGAGACCAGGCATTCATCTTCGAGGCGTACATTTGATATGAGCTTGATGAAGTTTTCAGGGTTGCACACGTAGGATGCTGTCCTTCCAGTCATGGGTGATATAATCTGGTGCAAGTATGTGGATAGTGATCGAAGTGGGGAGCACGAAAAGTCTACGATTGGCCGTAAGAGGATTCCAGGTTTATGAAGTTTTGGCAAGCCGTAAAAGGCTGGTGCGGACCCGTTCCTGCGCATTAACTTTAAATAAAGATTTCGAGAATTTGTGTGGTTTCGGAAAATTTCGACCAGCGTCTTATTCAGTACTGATTGGGTCCTTGTGGTGGGGTCCTTATTTAATTTTATTGCGATAGCAATTATATGGACACTCAAAAGCAGATTTCTGCCGTCGGCGTCGCCGTTGCCGTCGCCGTGAGGTTCCGTATGACGTCAATCGAGATGAAATCGTCGCCGCGCGCCGCCGAACGCTGTATGTGCGAGTGAAAGGGCGCGAGGGACGCGCTCTTTCACGGCGAGTGAACGCACGGCGGAGAACAAACGCGTGTTCTGCTTCCTTAAGGGCTGCAGAAGTAGGCGTCTCTTTCCTCCTTTACAATCATCATATATGTAGAGCAAACGCGCCTTCTTTCGACGCGCGAGAGGCCGTGGGGGAGGGGGGGGAGGGGGAGGGAAGGGAGACGACGTTTAGCTGCGGCACCAAATGCCTATTTATATCAGAGGCTCCGGCAACAGTCACCAACGCCGCAGGCATTTTGAGCGAACGCGGGAAAAAACGCCGACGGCGTCGACAACAGTTCTGCGCGTTGCCGGTGCTGCTGCATGTCCAAATTTATACAGCTGATAAAGCTAATATCATTACTCCGTATAGCTCTCTACAAATTTGCTATCGCAATTGATGCTTCGCCTTTCAGGTGAAACTGCGACAACTTTTTTTGTGGTCTTGGCTGTTGAGTAGGGTGGACGCTTTTTCCTCGTAGTCCTGCATGTTCAACACGACGGTTGAGTTGCCCTTGTCCGCTGGTAGAATTACAATGTCCTTATCTTCTTTCAGTAATCTCAGCACTCTTATTTCGTCAGACGACAAGTTTCTTTCTCTTCTACGGTTGTTATTGCACCTTATTATGCCTATTGCTTTTAATCTGAGCGGTTCCCGCACTTTAGGGTCCAGCTGCTGGATGCCGCTCTCGAGGGCGGCGACAATCTTGGGCAGGGGGAGGTTACCTGTGGTGACGTTGAATTTATGACCTTTTGCCAGGACCGAAGTCTCTTCTGTTGTTAGCTTCCTCGATGATAATTCGTTACTGTGTGCCTATCCAATATTCCTGATTTTTCGGTTTGCTTGATTAAAGAAGAGTTTTTTCTTCTGCATTTTGCGGTGCTTGTTTTCATCTGAGGACGCAATGGCCTTTGCAAATGAATCAATTGATGAAAAGAGATGGGGTACCTGGTGTTCGAGCTGTCTTTTGGCGAAGAAAGCATCGACTTCTCTCTTCCTAATCACCGTGTGGCACTCGTGTATCCGCGCTGTCACCAGTCTTTGCTGAGCTTTGTTGATGATGTCCCGGCCTTCCGCTGTGTTGATAGGTTGGCGTAACTGGAGACTTCGTGGAACGATGTTTTTTTCTTTGCATTTCCGGGTGAAGTCTAGGTGGGTCTTGAAGGTGGAGATGCCTTTCAGGGCTTTGATATAGTTCTTTGCAAGTTGCACTGCCTCTTGTCCGAAGTCTGCACGTATAGACTCTAAAGAAAGGATCAGACAACATGAAAATGACGTCAGAACATTCAACCGAATACGCAGCGCCATCGCCGAACATTCCGAAGACGCCGACCACAACATTTCTTTCCAAGAAACCCAAATCCTTCAAACAGAGACAAACTGGCGAAAAAGGCTACTACTGGAGTCATGGCACATTCAGAACACGGCGGGTAATATAAACCGCGTGAAGGGCATCCTTCCTTTGTATATTCATGGCCTTGCAGACGCGACGAAGGGAAGAAAGGAACCCCCGCTATAGGTCAGCAACACCAAAACATCTCGTCCGCCTTCCCCCCCCCCCCCCCCCCCCCCCCCCCGCCCCTCGTCAACACATTCCCAGCATCGGACAACCCAGCCGACCAGCGATGC
This sequence comes from Dermacentor silvarum, assembly GCF_013339745.2. Lineage (NCBI taxonomy): Eukaryota > Metazoa > Arthropoda > Arachnida > Ixodida > Ixodidae > Dermacentor > Dermacentor silvarum. The sequence continues at coordinate 22,261 of NW_023606138.1, forward strand.
CGAAGCTCCCCCCCCCCCCTCGCCACCTCTTTCGTCTGTCAAGAACAGGCGCCCCCAAGTGTCTCCCCACCTGACGCTCTCTCCCCCCCTTCCCCCCCTTCCTCTCCTTTCTTATGATGGACCTTTTAAAAGCGGCACACCGCCACCTCCGAAGAATACCCCCTGAAGAAGGAGCCGAATTGGTTCCGAAACGTCGGGCTAGTTAATTTCCTTATTTGGTTGGAGTCAATCTCGAAGTCTTAATCAATTTTCCCAACCAGACAGGTAATTCTGTCGAAATGTTTAGCTTCAAGTAAATAAACGTGTGTTGCACACAAAGGTGTACATGCCACGTCAATGAAACCTGGAGCGAAGCCGGGTGTACGTTTTGAAGACACCCGCATGTTGCAAAGACACCCGCATGTGCACACTGCGGGTCAATATGGAAGGCAGAACTTATTTCACCACGAAGATGTCGAGGTATGACCAGCAACCACTTGCGGATGTCAGAGACGTAATTCCGGCGATAGAGAAGGAGAAGTCCATCCCGAATTTCGAAGTGAGATGCTTGACGGCTCAAGCCACGAGAAGGTGGAGGAACAGTCGACGGGTTTGAAAGGAAGCGGATAAGAGCACTAATCCAGGCATCCTTGCATTGCTCTGAAGCCATGTCGCAGCCTGCTGGGAACGAAAGTACTTGGTCAATGGCAGAGAGGCAGGCATCGCTTTCGGTTGACAAGGGCGAATGGGAAAGGGCGTCGGCATCGGTGTCGCGGCGGCCAGACCTGTAGACAACGCGCACGTAGAACACTTGCAACCGCAAAGCCCAGCGAGCTAATCGACCTGAGGGGTCCTTCAACGTGGACAGCCAACAAAGTGCATGGTGATCTGTAATCACGTCGAAGGGGCCGCCATAGAGGTAGGGTCGAAATTTACCAAGTGCCCAGATTATGGCCAAACATTCCTTCTCCGTAACAGAATAATTCTTCTCGGCTTTGGTGAGGGTACGACTTACATATGCAACGACGCACTCGTCGAATCCAGATTTGCGCTGCGCGAGCACAGCGCCGAGTCCAACACTGCTGGCGTCAGTGTGTACTTCGGTCGGTGCTGTCGGGTCAAAGTGACGCAGTACAGGCGGCGAGGTCAGTAGACGATGCAACTATTGGAAGGCATCATCACAAGCGGACGACCAGGCGTAATCGTTCAAGTCGCTCCGTAGAAGCTGATTCAAGGAAGCGATGATGGACGCAAAATTGCGAATGAGGCGGCGAAAGCAAGAACACAGCCCAAGGAAGCTGCGAAGTTCTCTTACGGAGGAAGGTTTGGGAAAATCAGCAACTGTACAGAGCTTGGCTGCGTCAGGAAGAATACCGTGTTTAGATACTACATGGCCAAGGATGGTGAGCTGGCTTGCGCCGAAGTGGCATTTCTTCAGGTTGAGCTGAAGGCCGGCGGCAGTTAGGCACTGTAACACTTCTTCCAGCCTACAGAGATGAGTGGGAAAATCGGGCGAAAAAATAACCACATCATCTAAGTAGCACAGGCACGTTTTCCACTTGAGACCACGCAAAAGGTTGTCCATCATACGCTCAAATGTTGCGGGGGTGTTGCAAAGCCCGAAAGGCATGACACGAAATTCATACAGGCCATCTGATGTTACAAAGGCCATTTTAGGTTGGCCTTGGGGTGCCATGGGGACTTGCCAATAGCCGCTGCGTAAGTCGATAGAAGAACTCCGTGCCTTGGAGGCAGTCAAGGGCGTCGTCAATTCTCGGAAGAGGGTAAACATCTTTACGGGTTATTTTGTTAAGACGACGGTAATCGACACAGAATCGAATCGATCCATCCTTCTTAACAAGAACAGGAGATGCCCAGGGGCTATCCGAAGGCCGCACTTGAGCATGTCAGCTACTTGGTCGTCGATAAGAAAACATGGGTTCCCCACAGATATCGATAAAATGAACGTGAAAAGTGCAATTCAAGTTTTGTCTCCTGCCGTGACAGCTGCACTGAAGCTCCTGCAAGAGCAAGCGTACCACACATGCGATGCAAGTTTCGCGGGTGTCGGACCGATGGCTGAATTCATGGATATCACGCACCGCTGGTTCGTGGTCATGGACGTGAGCAATTGCATCCAGCTCATACACCAGAACAATGGTGACTGAAAGCAGTCCGAATATGGAAGCGATCAACGGCTAATCTGGCTTGAAGCAAGCTTCCTTGACTACCTGGCCAATCTCAAAAGCCAGTGCCTGGTGAAGAACTTCTTAATCAAGGAGACTTACGAAGGCCTGGTGATGACAACTTGTCCAAATGTTAAGTGCATTCGATATGTTCTTGAAGAGATGTGCTTTCACTTTGTTTTAACGATGAAAATGTCGTCTGACCCAATTGAGTTGTTTTTTGGCTGGCTGAGGAAGTCAGCAGGCCAAAATGATCAAACGGACACCCGGGCTGTTCTCTCAGGTATTGAGAAGACTCTGAAGACGAACATTGCGTCGGTGTCAAGTACGAGCAACGTAATGGCCGCAGAAGGCAATGATTGCTTGTCAACGCTGCCGCAACAGAAAAACACAAGGGAGGAAACCAGCGAGGAATTCCCTACAGAGGCACGTAGAGAGCTCACAGAGCGACTCAACCGAGAACAGCCTCTGCTTCCTACTCCAGATGTCGCAGCATTGGCTATGGTTGGCGGCTACCTGGCAAGAGCTGTGCAAGAAAACATGGAATGTGAGAAGTGTGTCAGGCTTTTAAAAAAGCCAAATGCCTCGGCACCCTCCGACTCGCTGATAAAGCATCAAGACTGCGGTGGACTGATCTACCCACCTGGATTACTTTTAGCGGTTCTCTATGCATTAGAGAAATGTATTCAAGTTCTTCTTGCAAGAAGAAGGCACATGAATCACCCTTTGAAGGAGGCTGTGAATAATGCCATTGCAGTACTCTGCGAGCGCAACGCCTTGATGTGCTCGACGCCAGGACACCAAGAGAACTTGCTGCAACTGTTGCTGACAAAGTTTTTTCGCCCAATATTCACAAACTTTGCAATGAGGACGGCAGACAAACAGGACATGGCTAAAGTGTTTGACATAAAACCGCTGTCCCGAAAGACCCTCAAACTGTGCACTTGATCTCACTGCTGGGCGCCTTTGGTTGAAGGGCAGACTTTCCACAACATGTTTTTTGTTGCTTACTTCCGATGTACATCGCCTACAAACATCAATTCAGCCTGCGAATTTATTTTATAGTTGGAAGTCTAATACGAATGCCAAACATTTTTCCATGAGTGCGCGTGCAAGCGTCGTCTGCTCTGGGACTGGGTATGGGTAGGCAGCGGGATCTGGTGGGGAGCGCATGAACTAGGTGATACAGACGGTGCACGTTGTTGCACTTGTCAGTGAGTGGGCGTGAAAAAATATAGGAGGCTATGCCTCAAGAATGCAGCGGGGAGCCTGAAATTGTGATGCCGACTATGCAAGTAGCACCTGCGTGGCCGTGGGTGCAGTCCATCTTTTTTTTTTCTTTTTTTTTCACACTTTTGGAAGAGTGCCACATGATGGAACTAGAAAGGCATCACATGGACACAAACAACACTGCGCCCATATGTTGTCTTTCTGGTCCTGTCATTCAGCGCTCCTACAGAAGTTGCAATTGTACAAGCAGGCTCTAACCTTCTGCATTTTTTTCTTTTCTACAAGCAAGTTCGCATGCATTAAATATACTCGTCGCATTTTTACAGCTGCCACAGCCTAAAAGAGATAAGACATTGTAAAGATGCCATTGCATGCCAAAGATGTTTTTTTTTTTCCCATGATGTGTCGCTTACGATGGGATTGCACAAATCTGGAAAAATGCTTGATGCAAAGAATGAGTTAATAAATTAGAATTCCTGCCTCTGTGCATAACTTGGATTCCTCATATATCTTGACAGCAGCATAGTCAGTTTAATTTTGCTTCAGGTATATATACTGTTGGATTGGCGGTGAATGAATTGTGGCATAAAATCTGTAGTGTCAGAGGCGCTGTGAGTAGATATTGTATCACATAAATTACAACTTTAAACTTGGGGTCTGTAGCTAGAATGTGACATTTTGCTGCTTTCATAATATAGACGCGCATTGGGGAACAGGGACGGTGTCACACCTCGTGTCCAGTCTTTCTTCTTATGCACATGGCACTGGTTAGAGCAGTACCCTTTTCTACTTGTCTTTCTTTTTTATAAATAAAGTCCAAACCATCTAAATATACTGGCAAGTGTCAGAGTGCCATTTCCTCAGCCGAGTGCAGCTGTGATGCAGCTTATGTGCCACTGCGATCTCCACATTCATGCAACGTTTGAAATGCACTACGCCGCTAGTTGGATTGATATCACCTTAGCATCTTCGTGAATGCTTGCAGGCGGTTGGTTATGACTGGTTTATTTCAGATGACCTGACCCCGTTCAAACATCGCCTTCTCACGTTTTCTTTTCCATTGGCGTCAACATCTTGCCGTAAGAAATTGACTTTTCAGGGTAAAGCCAACCTGTTCCGTCTGTTGGCCAATGCGCCTTGATTACGGGCACTGATTTGCGTAAGGATGCTGCGCTCGACTTGGTCGTCAATAAATTTTATTTGCTGTATAAGCGTGCCCGTGCGCGGAACCAGTGCGTCGTTTGGGCCCGTCTCCACCCAGCAAATGCTTGGTGGACGAGGGAACTTGGCTCCGAAAGAAGCCGCGTTTGCGCCATGAGGAAGAGCTATCAGCGTGCTCGGGACCCGGACATACGGGCGTAACTTTGCGCCGCATTCAGCACCGTGCAGGCACCGTGTCGGTTGCACATCAAACAGGCACAGGACACAGGATTAAAACGCTATTGCACCGAGTGTTCTGACAAATATATTTTTGGAGCACCTTTTAAATCTGCTTTCAGGAAGGCGCGCCCTCCTGTAGTTCTGCCCCCTCTGCGTACGCCCGAGGACACGCTCACGTCCGCACGCAAGTGTCCATAGATGACCCTGTGTTGGACACGCTGAAACACACCCTCATCCGGGCAGTGGCTGTGACACCTGCGGTCACCTTATCCGGTGACCGACCGTTCACGACAGAGGAGGTAGAACATAATAAAACTTGTTCTTGGCCTAGTTGTATGAAAAGGTAGAACATGCGTTAACACTTAGTAGATCTGAACTGGCTCCCGGCCTTGACGGCATCACTCTTCTCATCATTAAATTCCTACTCGCTCACCACCCATATTTCTTTTTGTTTATTTTTAATTTCGCCCTCATACTTGGCCAGCTATGTTCCAAGGGAGTGGAAAAAGGTATGGATTATTTTCATTCTTAAGTTGAACCGTTCGCCAGAGGATACCTCCCTCTTACCATCCCATAGTTATGAATTCCTTACTCGGTGAAATTCTTGACGGTTACTTAATTCTCCTCTCTATTTTTTATTGCGATAGCAATTATATGGACACTCAAAAGCAGATTTCTGCCGTCGGCGTCGCCGTCGCCGTCGGCGTCGCCGTCGCCGTCGCCGTGAGGTTCCGTATGACGTCAATGGAGATGAAATCGTGGCCGCGCGCCGCCGAACGCTGTATGTGCGAGTGAAAGGGCGCGAGGGACGCGCTCTTTCACGGGGAGTGAACGCACGGCGGAGAACAAACGCGCGTTCTGCGCCGTGCTTCCTTAAGGGCTGCAGAAGTAGGCGTCTCTTTCCTCCTTTACAATCACCATATATGTAGAGCAAACGCGCCTTCTTCCGATGCGCGAGAGGCCGTGGGGGAGGGGGGGAAGGGGGAGGGAAGGGAGGCGACGTTTAGCTGCGGCACCAAGTGCCTATTTATATCAGAGGCTCCGGCAACAGTCACCAACGCCGCACGCATTTTGAGCGAACGCGGGCAAAATGCCGACGGCGTCGACAACAGTTCGGCGCGTTGCCGGTGCTGCTGCATGTCCAAGTTTATACAGCTGATAAAGCTAATATCATTACTCCGTATATCTCTCTACAAATTTGCTATCGCAATTGATGCTTCACCTTTCAGGTGAAACTGCGACAACTTTTTCTTACATTTGGCAAACCTGCTTCATAAAAGAAATGTCGCAGTTTCACCCTAAAGGCGAAGCATCAATAGCAAATTAGTAGAGAGCTATACGGAGTAAAAATGGCAGTTTTATCAGCTGTATAAACTTGGACATGCAGCAGCACCAGCAACGCCTAGAACTGTTGTCGACAACGGCGTTTTGCCCGCATTTGCTCCGAATGCGCTCGGCGTTGGTGACTGTTGCCGGTACCTCTGGGGGCGGCTCGGAGGTTTTCGACAAGATCAGAACGGGACAATCGTCGAGCAGCGTCGGAACTCTTTACCACCTTCTTGCCTCACAACGTTTTTATATAAATACACATTTGGTGCCGCAGCTAAACGTAGCCTCCTCTCCCTCCCTCCCGTCCCCCCCACGGGCTTTCGCACGATGTAGGAAGTCACGTTTGCTCTGTATGCATGATGATTGTAAAGGAGGAAAGAGATGCTTAATTCTGCAGCCCTTCAGGGAGCATGGCACAGAACACGCGTTTGCTCTCCGCCATGCGTTCGCTCCCCGTGAAAGCGCACATCCCTCACGTGATTTCACTCTCACATACAGTATACGGCGCGCGGCGACAATTTCATAGCCCTTTGACGTCATGTGGAACCTCACAGCAACGGCAGAAATCCGCTTTGAGTGTCCATATAATTGCTATGGCAATAAAATCAATTCGGCTTTACGCATGGGAAGAGCGCCGCATGGCCTTTGGTCAAAATTTATTACATTTCAAAAGACTCAACATTCTGGCAATTCTTATCTCATCCCTTGGTTCTCCACTTTTTGCAAAAAGATGGGTGCCCGGGTTCTACCTCCTCTGTTCATTTCTCTCAGGTGCCATACCGCTCTCATACTGGTCTGCACGCCCTACAATGGGCAGACCACAGGGATCTCCCATCAGTCTGCTGCTATGGAACATCATTTTATTCGGTTTGCTGGAAATTCCTTTACCACCGGGTGTTACCTTGCAGGTGTATGTGGACGTCATCGTAGTCCATGGTTGGTAAAAACAGGGCCGCCATTGAGCATGTTGCTGCTATCGTTTTGGCCCGTGTTGGGCAGGGGTTGTCCTGGGTCAAAGTTTCGGTCAGCGTGCCAAAGTCCTTCTTTTTGGCCTTCCCGCATGGTAGCGCTGCGGTGGTGGGGCCGAATTTACGGGTGTGCATGGGTCATGGCAGACTTCAACCCAAAAACACTATTAAAATTTTGGGTGCGGCGTTCGATTCTTGATTGGGGTTTAAAGACCATGTTGACCATGTTATGAAAAAATTGGAAATTATGTCTCCCAAAATTTCAGCTTTAAAATCCATTTTACAGCCACCTCAATTGCTTTTAAAACACTCTATCAGCAAGTTATCTTGCCTGCCATCACCTATGCTGCTCCTATGGGGTGGTCTACTTATGCAGACTCCATCTTAAAGGCCAAGGTGTGGTCTCTTCAGCGGCTGTCCCTCATTGCACTTACGGGTGCTTATGGCACAACCCGCACTGCGGCCCTGCAGGTCTTAGCGTGGGCTCCTCCGTTGGAGCTGGAAATGGACTGCCTGTGCACCAATCTTGCTGTTCATTTTACCATCTGCTACGGCCCTAACTACAGTATAGACCACTTATAACGTAACCGTTTATAGTGCAGAACTGGCTACAACACGGCCTTTTCTGACTCCCGTTTACCCTCCCATAGAACTCCATGTATACGCATACCGCTTACAGTGCAGCCGTGTGAGACGAAATACCCATTATAATGCGGCTCCCGCGGAAAAATCTCGCCGACAAGGGCGGCAGCGAGCACGCTTCTCAACAAGGTGCGTGCTGCCGGCCAGAGTATGCATTATTCAATATAATCAAAATCTCGTTAATTCGGACTTATTTGGCCGCACATCAGTTAATTCGGACCACTTTCGGAGCTCGGTGAGCGAGGAGCGCCGCAAATGTGCGACGCAAAAGAGCAAGAAGGGCACTAGCGTCCAACCGAAACAAAGCGGCGGAGTCTGCATCGCCACAGCCATCAGTTGAAATTGTACGTGAATGACAGCAACGCTGGAACACTTCGAGCCTATTTGTGTCTTTAAAGGATGTATTCTTGCGTTTACCACCGCGCATAACACCGCGTTCGCCACGGGCTTTCTCCGCAGCGGTTGCGGCGAACAGTAGTTTTGTTTTTACTCGATACGCGCGTCGGCGCGTGCCTAAACAAACTCCGTAGTCGCCATCGATGATTGCATAGATAGCAACCACGGTTTCAACTGCAGTTGTTGCAGCGAATGGTAGTTAATTCGTCCAGACTCGGTGCGTGCGTCGGGCGCGTGCCTTAGCACCGCAAAGTCGCCTTTCATGATCACGTCTATAGTGGTCACTGTTTTTTCCGCAGCGGTTGTGGCAAACAGTTGTTTCGTTTTGACTCGGTGCAAAGCTGTCGAGCTTGAAGAGCACTGGCTACATCGTGATTATGTTTTCGCCAACTCACTGGCGAAAACGTAATCGCGATGTGCGCGCAATAGTACAAAGCGTGTCTACATGCTTGGTCTACATGTTTTGCATACGTGCAGAGCTTGAAAATCGTTGTTTTGGTCATAGTGCGGTACCGGTTATAGTGCACATATTCGCAACTCCGGCGACTTATGTTGTAAGCGGTCTACACTGTACTATCATCCTTCTAAGCTTCTGTACGCTCGCGATGTCTGGTTGGATCAGCCGGCAGCATAGGTCGGCGCACTCACTCATGAGTGCATTCACTCACACTCACTCGCACTCATTTCAAAGGCATGAGTGCAAGTGAGAGTAAGTGCCAGTGAGTGTGAGTGCAGGTGAGTGCGAGTGAGTGCCAGCGAGAGTGAGTGCGAGTGAGTGCCAGTGAGTGTGAGTGGAGGTGAGTGCGAGTGTGAGTGAGTGCCAGTGAGTGCGAGTGGAGGTGAGTGCGAGTGCGAGTGAGTGTGAGTGGAAGTGAATGCGATTGAGAGAGTGCCAGTGAGTGTGAGTGCCAGTGAGTGTGAGTGCCAGTGAGTGCCGGCGAGTGTGAGTTTGAGTGAGTACCAGTGAGTGTGAGTGCGAGTGAGTGCCTGTGAGTGTGAGTGGAGGTGAGTGCGAGTGAGTGCCAGTGAGTGCGAGTGGAAGTGAGTGCCAGTGCGAGTGAGTGCCAGTGACGGTGAGTGGAATGAGTATGAGTGCGCGTGAGTGTGAGTGGAAGTGAATGCGATTGAGAGTGAGTGCCAGTGAGTGTGAGTGCGAGTGAGTGCCGGCGAGTGTGAGTGCAGGCGAGTGAGTGTGAGTGGAGGTGAGAGCCAGTGAGTGGAGGTGAGAGCCAGTGAGTGGAGGTGAGAGCCAGTGAGTGGAGGTGAGTGCCAGTGAGTGTGAGTGAAGGTGAAAGCCAATGAGTGTGAGTGGAAGTGAGTGTGAACGTGGTGAGTGCCTGCGAGTGTGAGTGGAGATGAGTGTGAACGTGACTGAGTGCTGTGTGAGTGGAGCTGAGTGTGAACGTGAGTGAGTACTTGTGAGTGGAAGTGAGTGTGAATGTGGTGAGTGCTTGAACAATAAGCAGAGGTGATATCGGTTCACCTTGCTTGTAAAAAATGGGGGCACGTTGTGTGTACAAGCTCACTCGCGGTGATGACTTATCGCGCTAGCAGACTGTGCACGCCAAGATAGAAACCACTCACTAAGGTCGTAATAATCCAAGGTTCAGGCATGAGTGAGACAATGTATAATAAAATGAGCGGATATATTATATTGCGATAGCAATTATATGGACACTCAAAGCGAACTTCTACCGTGGTCGTGGACATCATTGTGAGGTTCCATATAAACGCCAAACACGATAAAATTGTCGCCGGGTGCCGGCGGTACGCTGCGTGTGCAAGTGAAAGCTTGCGAGGGTCAGCCGACACTTGCTGCTCAATCTCGCGCGCGCGAGGGAAAAGGCGGGGTGGAAGCGCACTGCCTCTGTCGCGCGTCAGGCACGGGGGGGGGGGTCGTCTTGCTCCGGCGGCGGCCGCGTGGGTGTCGTATCTCGAAAGCGACTGCGACGTGGAAAAAGTGCGCACCCGCGCGGGCCTTCTCTTCAAAGCGATTTGTGACGTGAACTATGTTCAACTAGAGCCGGTAACTTCGTATGCGTTGTGTTTTCGACGTTTAGTTCGCTTTGAAGCGAGAGGTGGCACAAAGGTCAATTCGCTCGCAGCTATAGCTACGCCTCCTTACTCCAGCGTTCTGACAGCGAGTTTCCGCGGTCATTGAACGAGATGCCTTCATGTTTACCTGTGCGCGCGTGACACCGTGCTTGTCTATTTAGTTAGTACGTGAATGTTTAGAAGTTTATATGGCCCAATAAACTACTATCCTTGCTTCGTAAGCTCTCTACTAATTTGCTATCGCAATCGAAGCTTCGCCTGTCGGCCGAAACTGCTACATTTTCTTTAATACGCCACGGAATATGTATGGGGTGGAGCGCTGATGGCAGACATATCTAAATCATGACCGGCAAATTTTGCCATGACTTCCGCTGAGTGAAGACGCTTAACACCGTGTGATTTGCTACACCTTCGCTGGTCATCCGCCTTCAGAGGGTGAAATGGCTCCTCATTTTCTTCCTGCTTTCCTCTTAAACGTACACGTACAGGCTCCTTATATAAACAGGCAGGGCGGATGAGGAACTAGCCAAGTTAGCACAGAGAAACAGACACGCACGCTCGCATACATGGAGAAAAAGCGAAGATGCAATGATAGATACCGCTTTGTTCTCCCTTTTATGTTTGTTTCGTTGTTAAGTGGTTGACTAAGTATACGGGCAGTCAATCTCTCCCTCTATTTCCCGCTCTCTTGCCTCAATCCGACCGAAGGGGAGCTTAGCGAGCATGGGCGGCAAGCATGCACACGTCTAATGTCAATGACAGAGAGATGGACAGAGGTAGGTTGGGGCTGACGTCAATGTTTATGTCACCACGAATAAACTGAAACGAAAACGTTAGTCGTGCTAGTTTTGCTCTACTTTGCAGTGTTAATAAATAATTCAGTCAATGAATCCGTTAACTTGTATTTATTAAAAGAGAACCTTATTGCCTTCCTCTGCACCCCTTCCATTCTTGCAATGAGTTCTTTTTTGTACGGAAACCAAACAATATTGGCGTGCTCCAGCACTGTTCGAACAACCATTTTGTAGGCCAGCAAATTTTATCTGGGGGCACAAGACGAAGGTGTCTTCTCAGAAAGAAGAGTCGCTTTAGTGCTCAGCATGTACATTGATTTCCACTTGAGGTTATTTTGTTAACATGGCTTTCCCATCGGAGAGCGTATATTAAAGTGACACCTAAATATTTACGCTGAAATGCACAAGTGAGAGGTGTGTCATTAATAATGTAAGTAAACTCAGATATCTGTTTCTTTCTTACTGTTAGTGTTACAGATTTTTGGGCATTTTGAGTCATCTGCCACTCCTGACACCAAGAAAAGGCAGAATTTTGTATATGGTGATTATCACTGTGATTAATTTCACGGTACGAAATACAACAGTCAGTGAATAGACAGAAGTTACCATGTAATCGGGAAGGCAAATCTTTTATGTATATTAAAAATAAAACTGGGTCCAAAACACTGCCTTGGCGCACTCCCGATGCAACAGGTGCTAAATTGGAACCTTCGTTATGCATACAGTAAAACCTCGGTGATACGAATCTCGCGGGGTCACGTGAAATATTCGTATCACTCGAAATTCGTATCATTAAAACATACACAATATCAAGAAAAATGAATTTATTTTTACCAGAAAATATCTCGTAATAGTGGAACCACATTGATACCTTCCTCGCTGCTGTGTTTTCCCGGCTGCTACGTTGCGTTTTCGCGGTCCCGACCTAAATCCCATTGACTTCCATGTATAGTCGAATCTCGATAATTCGAACTCGCAGGGGCCCAAAAATTTGTTCGAATTAAAAGGACTTATTTTTGAAATATTCGTGCACCATAGCACGACGTACGAACGGTGCGATTCGTGAAATATCGCGGCGCCTAAGCACATATCGAGCGAGGGCCACGAAACTGCCCGCGCTCGCTTCGCGATAACGGCAGAAAACGAAACTTCAGGGAGCGGGCAGCGCAGGCACGGCGAGAGAGCGAGGTTACGGTTGTGAAGAGGCGACGCAGCGATGGCGGGCGCGCGCGGGGACCGTCGCAGGTGAGGGAGGAGGGCGGCAGGGAAGCGGATTTGGCCTCGGCAACTCTGTCGCTTCGGTGGCTCCCCTCGCCCTTCCTCTCAACACCCTCGTAGCCCCCTCACCTGTCTCCGTGCGCGTCCGCCGCTCCCGCCGGCCCGCCTGCTCCCTGAAGTTTCGGTTTTTGCCGTTAAAGCGTTGGCCGAACTGGGCCTCCGCCGTTGCTTCCCTCTGCGCTGCAGCCGCAGCGTTGGCTGAGACGTCGGCACGTACACGCGTGTTCCAGCGCCACGCAGAAACGGCGACCTTGGCGTGACGCCGCAGTTTTTTTCTTTTTTTCTTTTTATTGCGATAGCAATTATATGGACACTCCAAAGCAGATTTCTGCCGTCGGCGTCGCCGTCGGCGTTGCCGTGAGGTTCCGTATGACGTCAGTGGAGATGAAATCGTCGCCGCGCGCTGAACGCTGTATGTGCGAGTGAAAGGGCGCGAGGGATGCGCACTTTCACGGGGAGTGAACGCACGGCGAAGAAAAAATGCGCGTTCTGCGCCGTGCTCCCTTAAGGGCTGCAGAAGTAGGCGTCTCTTTCCTCCTTTACAATCACCATATATGTAGAGCAAACGCGCCTTCTTCCGACGCGCGAGAGGCCGTGGGGGAGGGGGGGAGGGAAGGGAGGCGACGTTTAGCTGCGGCACCAAGTGCCTATTTATACCAGAGGCTCCGGCAACAGTCACCAACGCCGCACGCATTTTGATCGAACGCGGGCAAAACGCCGACGACGTCGACAACAGTTCTGCGTGTTGCCGGTGCTGCTGCATGTCCAAGGTTATACACCTGATAAAGCTACTATCATTACTCTGTATAGCTCTCTACAAATTTGCTATCGCAATTGATCCTTCTCCTTTCAGATGAAACTGCGACAACTTTTTTTTTTTTACTCCGCACGGCGTTGAGGGTCTCGCCTACGCTTTTGTTCACTGGCGGTGTCGGAGCAATGCCGGTCGGAGGCGCCGCCACATGATTTGGCGCGCTGCTGTGCGCGGTGCGCGGTTTAAGTTGCAACAAGCGACCGGCACGTTGCAAATACGACGCACCCGCGCGGGTGCCGTATCCTGAAAGCGATCTGGGACATGCGCATAGTGCGCGCCCGCGCAGACCTTATCGTCAAAATGATCTGCGATTTTGACAAAATGCGCCTAGTGCCAGTAGCTTTGTATGCCTTCGACGTTTAGTTCGCGTTGAAGCGAGAGACAGCGCAAAGGTCAATTCGCTCGCTGCTGCTGCTGCGTTTCCGTTGCTTCACCTTTCGAGCGAAACTGCGGCTTTTCTTCTCTCTTTCTTTCGCGGTCCCTTGAAAAACGTATCAACGGGACGTTTTCTTCTTGTCCAAATCATCAACGATCGCCTTCTGAAAGGCGTTAAGTGCATGCACGTGATCTAGGGAATGTTTTCGCACGCCACTGAACGCCTGAACAAGTCGAGTGCAGGGAGCGTTTTTGCCGTCGGGGCTGCGCCGCTGTCATCGTTGCAGCATTGGTGCTCGTCTAATTTCTCGCTAAGCATCGGCTAGGCTGTGATGTGGTCTGGCCCGCTCGACGTGGGGACCAATGAGAGATTGCGCAGCCGCGTGACGTAGTCGGTTGCTTGGCGACTATGTATCCCGCCCAGATCCCGCTGTGCCGGCTTGTCTGTGCCGGTGGCCCCGCTGGCTCGGCCGCCGCCGCTGTTGCTCACGCGTTCCTATGATCCATAGCGGCGCGGCAACACGTCCGGAACAGCCATTTTTTTTGTATTGTGAGCAATGTATTTCGGCCGGGGAATGTTACGAATTCGTATAACACCGAAATTCGTACCAGCCGGGTTCGTATCCCCGGGTTTTACTGTATACAAGAACTGTGAGCGGTATATATCGGCACAGTGACTCATGATTGAGTGCACTCACTCACACTCTTTTCAAAGGGGTGAGTGCGAGTCAGTGCCAGTGAGTGTGAGTGTGAGTGGAGGTGAGCGCGAGTGAGTGCCAGTGAATGTGAGTGGAAGTGAGTGCGAGTGTCAGTGAGTGTGAGTGCAGGTGAGTGCAGGTGAGTGCGAGTAAGTGCCAGTGAGCATGAGTGCAGGTGAGTGCGAGTGAGCGTGAGTGCAGGTGAGTGCGAGTAAGTGCCAGTGAGCATGAGTGCAGGTGAGTGCGAGTGAGCGTGAGTGCAGGTGAGTGCGAGTGTGAGTGAGTGCAAGTCATTGTGAGCGCGTGTGAGTGTGAGTGAGTGCCAGTGATTGTGAGTGCAGGTGAGTGCGAGTGAGTGTCAGTGAGTGTGAGTGCAGGTGAGTGCCAGTGATTGAGAGTGCCAGTAATTGTGAGTGCCAGTGATTGTGAGTGCAGGTGAGTGCGAGTGCGAGTGAGTGCCAGTGATTGTGAGTGCAGGTGAGTGCAAGTGCGAGTGAGTGCCAGTGAGTGTGAGTGGAGGTGAGTGCGAGTGCGGGTGACTGCCAGTGAGTGTGAGTGGAGGAGAGTGCGAGTTCGGGTGAGTGCGAGTGAGTGTGAGTGGAGGTGAGTGCGAGTGAGTGTGAGTGCGAGTGCAAGTGCGAGTGAGTGCTGTGAGTGTGAGTGGAGGTGAGTGTGAACGTGAGTGAGTGCGGGGCCTGGAAAAAATTATGCTGAGTGAGTGTGAGTGAGTACTCTCCCCCACTGCCGACCTATGGCTGGCAGACAGGCACGCTCACCCCCATCGCCGGCTTACTGCTTGCGAGGCCTTTGTGATCACTCGCCAGCGCGCGCTTCACATCTACACTGATGGCTCTTGTACTAGTTTGTCGGCGAGCGCGGCCTTTGTCGTGCTGGGTCCTGACCAGTCAATTGGGAAAATAGGCCGCTTTAAGCTGCGCGATGCCAGCGGGGCTTATTTCGGAGAAGCGACTGCTCTCGTGAAATCGCTTGTCTATCTCGAGCGGGTTCAGACCACTTTACCTATGCATATTTACACCGATTGCCTCTCCTTACTGTCCGCTTTTGCCGCCACTTCCTCCACGCGCGTGATGATGCAGATTAACATGGCACTCCGACGGCTTAGTCTAGGTTTTGATGTTAATCTGTATCATGTCTGCAGCCATTCCAATATCTTTGGCAACAAGCTGGCGGATGTGGCGGCGGCTGGCGCAACGAAGTACAGCCTAAAGCAATGCTTGCTTCCATGCCTCCATGCCATGCCATACAGCGATGCCATGCCTCCATCACATCCACTCATTGTAAATTCTTAAAACAAATGTACCTTTTTTGGTACACCAATTGGCATTCCCTGGACTCGGACACAAGAACTGGGCACAAATGTTTGAGTGACCGGCATACCGCCTTTGGCCTCGGCTGTCACGGCTGGCGGATCGCCAACTGTGGAAGTGAATCAGGCAATGTCATCATACCTGACCTAGGTAACATGACATCAGCGAATTTCGGTCATGACATCACAATAATGTTGATTACATCAAGTTTGGCACTTCTAGACAAGCTACAGAACAGATTGTTTTGCAACCTTGCAATGTGTCATGTGTGGGGTTTCTGAAACCTACGTCCTTTAAAAAGGCAGCCAATCTTCAAAGGCCTCCATTTTCGTGGCATCTCACAGACACAGACATTGTGAATGTATTGTACAATCTCAACTATACTGGTATCAAGCATACTCCCAAAAGAAAGCCAATTTCATGTTCTGCCCTGCACTGAAGCAACCGCATTAATTTGCTCGAGCACACCATTCTCATTGTGATTCTGAGCATGTGTGTATTGTTTCCTAGTAAGGAGCTTTCTCTTTACTGGTAGCGTTTACGTTGTCTCGCCTAAAAGCTGAATTGGGAATTTCATCAGGAAATGTGACTGCCCCTTAAAAAAAGTTATAACTGCATTTCTGCACCTAGGTCTACATGTCCCTATTCTTGTATACAAAGCAGTCGTCACAATCTGCTAGTGCTCACTGATAAATTTCAAAGAATTGCAACTGTCTTGCCTTATAGTATGCCTGCCCTCTGAACTGGTTGCTATATTATTTTCAGTTCAGTTTTGCTTCAGATTCAAGCATGTTTTAAAATTATCAGTTTGATTTTAATTCCTAACAAAATTCCGGTTTGGGTGTAGTTATTGGTTCAGTTCAAAGCGGTGGTCTGAAGGCAAGGCAAGGGATTGAATGGTAGTTGTTAGATCCAATGCATTCGCTCAAGCAATGGTTTCCCTTTACAAAAACCGCTGCTCTCCAGCCATTGGCGACGCCACTTGACATGGTGACTGGCACTTGCGTCAGTATTTCTCCCTGTAGACTGCAATAAGTGTCCCATGTATACAAATGGAAACAAATATTTGAAAATTGTGAATAGGGAATTGTTGAATCGAGTACAAATGAACAAGCTTTGCTGTTTGATTCACATTTGAAATATTGAATATTCGCACAGCCCTGGATTTCTTCCACTGCTCTATTTTTTTTAGCTGGCATTCACTAGTTGGGTCTTTTGGTCATCAATTTTGGCACCTGTGCACTTAGTACAAGTATTTGCTTTTGAATATGCACATTCTCTAAAAAAAATTTGTATAGTTGTCTTCTTTCTCTGTGCTTGTCTGTTGCACTACCCTCACTTTGAATGGGTGTGTACGAAATGTCAAAATTGGTGCAGTGTCTGCTCTGTGCACGCTTGTAAATTGACTCCGTGCACTGAATGTCCAAGAGACTCTCGTAAGCTGTGCAGTTTCCCCACAGGAACTACTATGTGGCAGGATAGCTTTCTCGTGGCCAGCAATGATGTACGGGGAGGTACTGCTGCCTGATTAGCTTCATATAACGGTCACTGCTACACGGTGCTGTATGTGTAGTCAGCAGTGCAGTTAAGTGAAGCTTGAGTGCACTCGGCCCCCCTTTGTTGCATTGATAGCTTTTAATGGGAAACATTCCTGTGAAGCCATTTTTTTTGTCCTGTATCTGGCCGTTTTCGTGGACCGATCCCAAAGGTGGTACTGTCTAAAAAAAGAAAGCAACCAGTAAAAAGAAAGAAACCGCAGTCTGGATAATCATTTTACATGACTTCTGCCTGAATTAAATTAAACAAAGTGCATAGAACTGCATAATTAACCGTGGCATCAATGCACCTCTTCAGAAGCTAGCTGCTTTGCATCAGAGGCTGGGCACCGTTGCTCTAGATTTGAGGTCGCACTTGTGTGAGGGTCTGCTGAGTGTGCTCGGGCTGCTCCCAGAACACTCTAAAGAGG
Source organism: Dermacentor silvarum (assembly GCF_013339745.2). Classification (NCBI taxonomy): domain Eukaryota; kingdom Metazoa; phylum Arthropoda; class Arachnida; order Ixodida; family Ixodidae; genus Dermacentor; species Dermacentor silvarum. The sequence continues at coordinate 39,679 of NW_023606138.1, forward strand.
CACATTGCGCTTGCTCCACTATACAGAGTGTCCCAGCTATCACGCATTGCGTTTTCAAAAACGACGAGCCATTCTGCATGAAAGTAAATACAGTCGAACCCACTTATAAGGATACAGGTGCTAACGATATATCGGTTATAACAGTGAGAAGCTGCTTCTCCGCATCGCCAGCCTCTGTCCCGTTACCCTTCCACCCCTCCAAACACTAATGGAGTGCGCCCATAGATCTACGCCGTGCCACCCTTCGAAACACGAATGGTCCACGCCAATTGCGCTGATGGCGCTGGTGCTGGCGGAGCGCCGCAAATGTGCGACATAATAGA
>NW_023606139.1:0-17279 GCF_013339745.2 Dermacentor silvarum
ATCGTGATTACCCAAGTCAAATCCAGGCAACTGCTGTACTTGAGGCCTCGCAGGTATGTAGGACTGCCGTCATTCATCACACAAAGGTCGTGATCATTGGCGAATGTTACCAGATTCCTGCCTCTGGAATTGATTGCCGAGCTACCCCAGAGTAAGTGATGTGCGTTGAAATCGCCCGTTATAATCCAAGGACCACTGGTATTTAACAATATGTCTCGCAGTCTATCGCATTCAAATCGTCCTGACGGCGATAAGTAGACACCAATGAGTGTGAATGACACGTGTTTCTTTTTTACACGTAGGCAGACATACTGATTGTCATCATGTGGTTGTACTGCATGGTGGGCATACGTAAAATCCGTGCGGATGTAAACGACAATTTTGCTGCGCTCCTCGCACGTCGACGACAAAAATAGTTCGTACCCTGACAGTTTGATGGGAGTAAGTACGTTGGGTTCACAAATAACGATTATGGGAATCCGATTTGTGAAAACATATTGACGGAAGGATGAGATGCGGGACCTCAAGCCTCTGGCGTTCCACTGTAAAATCGAAGCTTGTCTGACCTCAGTGCGAAATGACAGTATTGGACGAGCCATGGTGTCTACTCAAGGCTTGCAAGTACTGGATTTAGAGCATCCAGTACCTGTAGTGCGCTTTGAGCTGACGGCGTTTTTAGCTTGCCTAGGAGCACGCGAATGGCGTTCATCATTGATCGAAGCATCGCGATCACTTGTTTGTCCTCTTCAGGCAGTTTATCGGCGGGAGGTTCAGCATTCGTGGTTGCCGATGTGCGCTGTGGCTTTGCGGGTGGCTGTGGTCTTGGCAACCTAGGCCAAGCTGCATCAACCGCAGTCTCACTTTTTCCAGCATTCTGGTTCCTATCAGCCGTGACCGGTCTGGGCGGCAAGGGCGGTGGAGCCGGTGGATATGCGACAGACGCGGTAGAGACGCTGATTTTCTTCAACGAACGTCGGCGACGATATCGCCGCTTTCTGATGGTTTTGGCAGCCTCTCGGTGAGACGAATGGTCTCTCGCCATTTGTTTTAATACAGCCAGCTCCCTTTTCATGTTTGGACAATCCTTTGACGAAGCTTCATGGGGCCCGTGACAATTCGAGCATTTAAGAACAGTGGCCCTGCAATCATCCGCGGAGTGCGTTTCAGCGCAGCGAGAACACACTGCTGCATTCTCGCAAACGCTTCTCACGTGGCCCAGCCTCATGCATTTGAGGCATTGTAGTGGCTTCGGTACGAAAGGTCGCACAGGATGTCGAAAGTGGCCTACCTTTACATATGAAGGTAGACAGTCTCCCTTGGACACTATCTTCAAACAGCGTGAGCTGCCCAGGCGGGTAACACTCGCGATGACATCAGCTTCACTGGCTGGTTTCACAAGAACTTCCAAGTCGGAGCTGGGAATCGCCGAATCTACATCGTAGATGACACCGGTGACGATGTCAGAGCCCAGCGGGATGTGGGAACGGACCTTCATTCCATCCAGGTCGGTGACGTTGCGCAGGGTATTCAGTGCGGCTGCATGAGTAACGTCGATCGCCAGGACGTTCTTGCGCGTGTTTACTCTGATGTCGACAATTTCATTCGGCACCAGTGCCTCTAGCAGCACCGAAACGGTTTGCCTGTTGAGGCGTTTCATGTTCCCGTTGGGTACAGCAGGAACAAAGAGGATGGTGTTGGTCGCAGGCCTCTGTTGTGGTCTTTCATTCAATGTGCTCGAGGACGAAGAGGTCCTGGTGTTGCGTCTCTTCGCCTTACGGCTCATAACAAGTTCGAAGTCGTCATCGTCGGAGGCCTCCTCGCTGCTCAGTGAGTAGATATGGGTGTCCTCGCTGTCAGAGTTGCTGTGAGGGCCAGTCCGCTTTCTTGACGCGGCCACCGCTGACGTCGCCGAATCTGGCAGACGTCCGGGTTGGTCCGCGTCCATCGCCCACGAACAAAGAATCGACTTCTCAGAGGTACACGTATAATTCCACAAAATGGCAAGAGATACTCAAAAAACGTTCTGCCAAGCAGACACTTCGTCGTCGTCCTTCGGCGTCCAGAATAAAACACGGTTGCCTGGTTGGTATTCGATGTGGCATCGTCCAAGATTGTAGTTCTGGCTTGCAACCCTCTGCTGGTTCTTGATCCGCAGGCTGGCGAGTTGTAGACCTTCTTCGGGGCGCTGCAAGTAGGCGGCAACGTCGAGATTGTTTTCGTTGGTGACCTCCGGTAGCATGGCATCAAACGTCGTTGCCGGTTTCCTTCCGTAGACCACATTGAACCGCTCCATGTGCGTCATTTCTTGCACGGTCGTTTTGTATGCAAAGGTCACGTACGGAAGGATGGCATCCCACGTCTTGTGTTCGACGTCAACGTACATTGCCAGCATGTCCGCGATGGTCTTAATTAGGCGCTCGGTGAGGCCATTCGTCTGCGGGTGGTAGGCGGTGGTCCGGCGATGGCTTGTCTGGCTGTATCGCAGGGTGGCTTGAGCTAGATCTGCCGTAAATGGTGTACCTCTGTCGGGAATGAGGACTTCCGGGACACCGTGACGTAGGAGGATGTTCTCAACGAAGAATCTGGCTACCTAGGCGGCGCTGCCTTCGGCCAAGGCTTTTGTTTCGCCGTACTGGGTGAGGTAGTCTATAGCTACGACGATCCAATTATTCTCGGTCGTTGACGTCGGGAAAGGCCCCAGTAAGTCCATCCCGATCTGCTGGAACGGTCGGCGAGGTGGTTCGATCGGCTCGAGACATCGAACGCAAGCGAGAACGGCGGACTGCGGGCATACCGTCAGTGAGGTCGTTTTCTACGTCGCAGCCGAACGTGTGTGTAACCTCATTATTGAGAAATACTTTAATGAACCCCCAGGATTAACCAAAGTGATAAATACCTGGGGCGCATGCTTCAGCTTCGCTGGTTAACCATCTTCACAGAGTGGAAGGGCCGACGAATTTTTACTCTGATCGTCGAAACACTTGGCAATATTGCGTACTGCTTGAAACCACATATGACCGACTTCGATGTTCCTCAGGAGAAGTATAGGAGCGGTGACGCGACGCATGCTAGCATTCAATAGGTTTCCGCCCTTTTATCTAAATAAAATGAAAAAGGAACGATGAATACGGCAACCAATGACAACGTAATCCCACATTGACTACAATAGCAAGACAGAATAGGAGAGCTTGAAATAACTGCGAAAGGAAGCAGAAAGTTCAGTGTCTCCCAACTGGCGGCAATTCCCGTTTTATGGTGTCAGCCGCAGTAAAACTAGACTGCACGTTTCTATCAGCCGTTGTGTTAGTGGCGAGGTAAAATTGCTTTCTATATTGAAGCTCCTGTTTGTTTCCTTTTTTTTTTTTACTATGTGTCACTGCAACTTTCTCACATTCCCGAGTGTTTCTTGGAAGCCAGGTCAATGTTTCCAGCTGTCGTTGGAGTCCGTACGGATAGGAATGAACCTTATGGCGCAGGTGGCACTGTTTTATTGCTTTCTTTTGTTTACGTCTCAGCAATTATATTTTTCTTAGTTTCTCGAAGATTTGTCATGTTAAGGGATAGGTGATGCTGTGGAAACAATATGCAAGACGTTTTCACCTTTCTTTTCCTCTTCTTCCGATTACCATATATAAAAGTTCATCAGTTCACTCTCTTCTGGTAAACTACAGTGGTTGCACTGGAGAGGTTGAGGTAAGGTGTGTCTCGGTCACTACTTTTCTTATGTTATATAAAAAAGGAATACATAATGATGCTAAAATAAAAAAATAGATGATGAAATGACACAAATAAATGTAACATCGCTTCGGAGAGTTAATTGGCCTCTCCCCACCTCGCTTCCCGATTATAGACACTTTGTAGTCTTATACATTGGCGCAAAAGTCCTTCACGCACTGAATGGATTGCACGTCCAAACGCATGCCTCCGTACTAGATCCGTCCGCAGTACCTAAGAAAAGCGCATTACTTTATATATTTGAACAGCACCACTTGTGATAAACGCTGTTCTGACTCTGTATCCTCTCAAAAGTAGATTAAATATATGTTTGCTTTTTCCCAAAGATTACTTGCTGGCCGCATTCCAAAAAATGTTAGTGTTGTAAACGGTGGCTTGCCCAAAACTTCATGCTTTTCTGTAATGTTATTCTTTCGGCGGCTTATTTCGAGCACTCAAGGAGAACGTGGCAAGCGTTGTCAATTTCTTCACCACATCAGCACTCAGGAGATGCGGATCGGTTTATTCTGCACAGAAAACTATTTGTATATCCAATCGACGCCATAGAATTTCGGTATACGTCACAGAATAGGTTCTGTTACTTTTATTATTTTTGTGGCTCAATTCTATAAAACTTTATCTGTTTTGCTCTCGCACTGTTGAACCTTTTCAACCCAGAATAGTGAGTACACACTTTGAATATACCGGATATTCGAATAGGACACAGAGATAGCGCTGTGCTTCCTATTATTGAGAGACTTTTTCCGCGTCAGCGTGTATGCCGCGGCGTTGAAGATTAGCGATTCGAGTGTTTGAAGCTCGGCGATAAAAGTTGGCGCAGCATCAAGAATTAGGTCAGCAGCGCAGTTGTCACGGCGCATGATGAATGAGCTATAAATAAGAATATGCGAGCGGCGTTGCGAGTGACGTCATCGGCGCATCTGGCGCGGTGCCAACTCGGTTAGGTAGTGTGGCGCGGAGCGGATGGCGTCAGTGCCCGATACAACTCGACTATGACTCGACGCTCGGAGAGGTACCTAATCCGTTCTGAATCGACGCTTGGAAAGAATAGTCGGCGCTTCATCGCTGCGAAGTCGTATGGACGGAGCGGGTCCTTCTCGTGACCTTGCAGCTGACCAGTGAGCTAGAAGGACCGAGATTCAATCAAAGTGCCGCGTAGAACAACGTGAGTCTACCAATCCCGAAGTCTTGGCTCAGTTAAGAAGCTGGAGAAGAACAAATAGAACAGCAGTGGATCCTAGTGAATGAGCGGTGAAATCAAATACTCATTATTAATGTACGTAATAGTTATGCCTTGCTGTGTGCAAAAAGTTAGAGAAATAATTTGAAAAAGAATAACATGAACAATAAGAGAATAATCAGATAAATAATGACAGCAGAAATGAGAGAACGCACGCTCACCCTGAATACGGATTAACTTCAAAGAAACGAGGCCGCTTTTTTTGGCAAATGCATCGGCCTCCTCACTGCTCTTTATTTCGATGCGGTTGGGCCACCTCTGGAACACTATAATATGGTCATGCGTGGATGTGTGCTCAAAGGTTTCAGTAATGCAGTGAACTATTACTCCTATTTTGAAAGCTGTTCCTGCATTCACGATGATCCGAAACGCCAATTTGCTGTCAGAACAAATGACCCAATGTATTGCTTCTGTGCTTTCGCACATAAACAGCATTAAAAAAGCGTGTAGCTGCAATTTGTTTGAGAAAATTTATGTAACAGATTTCAGAATCGCTTTTCACCAAGTTCCGGGATGAAAAAAACTGTCAGCCCTTCCACTGAATACCAAAACCCGGCAAAATTCCCAGCGCAGATAACCTAAGACCAATCTCGCTCACATCATGCGTCGGCAAAGCTGCAGAACATGTTATCCTTAATCGCCTCACCAAATACCTAGAAGACAACAAAATTTACCCACACTCAATGATCGGCTTCAGAGCGGGGCTATCGACACACGACGCAATGAAACTCATCAAACATCAGATAATCGACAACAACTCCAGAGACCTAAAAGCCATCCTAGGACTCGACCTCGAAAAAGCATTCGATAACTTATCACATGAGTTATACTAGAGACTATCTCGGACCTTAATCTCGGCCCTAGATTGCATGCATGTATACGCCAGCTCTTTCTTGACCAACAGGACAGCAACGCTGAAGATAATAGAGCTGACGTGGCCAATGCTCACCCTAGGTAACAAGGGCACACCACGAGGAGCCGTCATTTCACCTACCCTTTTCAACCTAGCCCTGGTGGGACTAGGCACAAAACTCAACACTATGGAAGGCATCAAGTACACAATGTGCGCAGATGATGTCACAATATGGTGCACCGGTGGTAGCGACGGCTTTATTGAAACGACTTTACAGGATACCATCTATGCAATTGAAGAATATCTGGAACCAGCAGGCCTGAGATGCTCCCCAGCAAAATCAGAACTACTCCTTTACACCCCAACTAGGCCCGGACCCAAGCCAAAAGGATGGTTCTACGCTAAGGACCGTAACATCAATATTCACGCTAGAAATGGCGGCACAATTCCGATAGTGGAATCAATCAGAATTCTTAGCATGGTAATCGAAGCAAACGGAGCCAACACTATAGCGATGAACAGGTTAATCAACAAGACAGACAACGCTATGAGACTGATCAAACGAGTGGCCAACAGACCACAGGGTCTCAAAGAAGACAACCTGCTGAGATTAATGCACACCTTTGCTTTATGCCTTCACATACGTAGCGGCAATGCACAAATAGAAAGCCTCGGAGAAAGAAAAGCTAAATGTCCAGCTTAGGAAGATAGCCAAACAAGCGCTAGGTATCCCTAACTGCACAAGCACGGAACGCCTAATGCAACTTGGCGTACATAACACCCTAGAGGAGATTGCAGAAGCACAAGAAGAACTCAAATCGCAAGACTATCAAACACCAGATCGGGTCGAGCGTTACTCCAAAAACTAGACTTTGACGCAGCAATGATCAACTCCCTATAGGCAGAAATACCACTGGAAATTCGCAAACAATATGAAGTCAGACCATTGCCCCGCAACATGAACCCTGAACACAATGTAGAGAGAAGACTAGCCAGAGGAGCCTGCCTACTCCGGACCATTCGCAAAGAACATCAAAGAGATTGCTTCGTAGACGCCGCCTGACATGTGGACAGAAAAGCTTTCACTGTTGCGCTAGTAGACAACAAAGGCAAAACCATAAACTCAGCGACGGTCAACACTGACAAACCAGAGGTCGCGGAGCAAGTAGCGATCGCTCTAGCACTAACTCATAGAAGTAGACCATATATTTATAGCGATTCACGAAGTGCAGTCCGAGCTTTTCAGAAAGGTACAATATCACAACAGGCATTACACATCATCAAAAAGAGCAAGATCTATTACCACTCCTTATGCTGGTTCCCAGCACACCTAGGCAATATAGAGAAGCCCCCCCCCCCCCCCCCCCGAATCTCGGACCCGAGGCGGGAGCGTCGAAGTGAGCGGACGCACTCGCATCGGCTCCGTATTTTCCGAATGTTTCCGCGGGTATTTGTTCATATTGTGGCGCAGATTTGACATCATCGGATCTGTGAAGACGAGAGAATTCGGCGGATACCTGATTTCAAGGTGGGCCACCCTATTTTTGGACTTTATTGGAACTTTTGTGCTCACGCCACGCTGGCCGAGAGCTAGCGTCTGGTAGACCTAGCGCGGCGGGACGCGCGCGTCCGGCATGGCAGCAACGCAAGTCGAAGGGGAAACGCTCCTGGCGGAGGACTTTACTGAAGACCTGGGATGGCGGACAGTGTCCAGCCGAAAATCTAGAGCTACCACGAAGCTTGGATTGGGTGATGGTGGTGCACGAATCGAGATGCCTGAACGAAGGGGCGCAGGTGAATGGCGCAAAGGCTTCCACGGGGTGGATTGAATTTGGAGAAAGTTAGCCCTCCAACGGTGGGCAGGGCTATCGTAGAGGCAGCAGGCCTCAGTACAGAGCAGACTAAGGAAGATGTTATCTGCCCGAACTTTATGCAAATTATCTTGGTGGCTAGTACGCCAGAAAGGAGCAACGCTGAACGATATGTGAGACTCAGGTCAATCAGAGTGGCGGACAAGGACTTTGAAGTGAGTGCGTACGAGACGGCCCCACACACTACGTGTAAAGGAGTCATTCGCAATGTGGACATTATGGATGGCCCTGCGGTACTTGTGCGGAACATTGTTAACGATCGCAATCCACTGGCTATGGCGGTCAAAAGAATCAAGAATACAGGATTTGTTATCATTGTTTTCGACGGGTTCAGAGTGCCCAATTTTGTCAGATATGGGCCAACCCTGGTCCGGTGTTACCTGTATCGAAAGCAGGTGCATGTATGCTATGTGTGTGGCAAGCTTGGACATCGGGCGGATGTCCGTCCTGCGCCCGATTTTCTTCAGTGCCGAGGATGTGGGGCTCGGAACCCCGAAGAGGATCATAACTGTGTGCCTTGTTGCAAGCTTTGTGGCGGCCGACACCTGACGGCGCATAAACAACGCAGACAACGGTACCAGCTTCCCTACGTGGTGCGTGTTTGACGACAGGAAAGAGCCAGGGCGGAGCTAGCGACGGCGGCAGCCGAGGCATCGCAGCTGGCGAGCGCCCCCCAAGGAAGCCCCAGGAGGCGCTCGCGCTCTCGGATCCGTTCAAGGTCGAAGCAGCGGCCCTCGTCTGGGACTCCAGCCACCGGGAGTCGCTCTGTGTCTAGGGGGGCGCGGGTGCGCTTTCCTGCAGCTGGTGTAGGCGGCGGCGCAGCCCGAAGCCAGACCACCTGGGCTGACAAGGCTAAGGGCGGCATCAGCACCGGCCGAGCGCGTGAGCACTCTCAGGAGCATGTGTGTGGTAATAGGGATAAGGATAGGATTGCGCAATTGGAGAGAGAGAATCGTAGCTTAAAAGCAGCCGTTGACTGGCTTGTAAAAGAGATAGCTGAACTTAGGAGGGGCTTACCGTCCAGGAACAGCGGTAGCTTAGGACAGGCTAGCAAACATGGTGACCGGGTGGAGGTACCGACGTCTGTGGAAGCCGCAGAAGGGAACATGGATGACGAGGAGACGCCGGCTCCGAAAAAGAGGGCCCTCTCCTCGATGGTGCAGCCTCAAGGCAAGGTCCGTTCCGAGCTTAAAGAAATGATGGCGACATTGCAAGAAAGTGTAAATCAGGTCATTAGTAGACTGGAGCGCATAGAAGAGAGGGAAAATATCACGGATCAAAGATTATGCAAAATTGAAGTATACCTAAACGAGACGGTGGTCCCTGTTATGGAGCGGGAGAGCTCTCGGACGCTGGCCCAGCAGGGTATGTCGTCGAGTGCAATGAAGCTCAAATTAAGTGAACCGACCTTACATAGCCAAGATGGCTCTGTTAAATAGTCAATTTTGTATTTGGCAGTGGAATTGTAGGAGGTTCAATCATAAGAAGGCGTCCCTGCAGCAGTTTGTTAAAAGCCATGGTGTGAAACCTCAGGTTATCATGTTACAGGAAACTCTGACGTCTAGCGTGACCTTAACGGGTTTCAAAGGAGAGGTTAAGGGTGATGAGCAGGGCGGAGGACTCGTAACTCTCATTAATAGGAGGTTGGCGTATGTTAGGCATGATCTTCACATGGCGGACTGCAGGATTGAATATATTATGGTGGAGGTAATTTTAGGTCGGCAAGGGGCATGTCAGAGGAGCGTTTACCTGCTTAACCTGTACAGTAGCCCCCAGGACACGAAGCAGTTTCAAATCTCTCTTGACCAAGGCAGCCAATCTCGCTAAGGATGCGTCGTTGCTTATTGGAGGAGACTTTAATGCACCCTATCATGTGTGGAAGTATGTTTATAGCACTACTAAAGGAGAGAGACTATGGCAGCAGGCGCTAGACTTGAATTTATCTCTGATTGCAGACCCTGCGTATCCCACTAGATGCGGCACGTCGACATGTAGAGATTCGACGCCGGATCTCACTTTTATTCGGGGGGTGGTGGATTCGTCCTGGTCTAATTCTAACATAGATTTTGGTAGCGATCATTACATTCTTATGATTACTTTGGTAGTTACTAATAAAATGGAGCGCACATTCATTCAGGGTAGTTGACTGGGATGCATTTAGGAAACGAAGAATGGAGCGAATCGAAGATAACAGGAGTGAGTTGACCTTTGAACAGTGGACTAGTCAGCTTAAAAGTGACGTTGAGGCGACCACTAAGGAGGTGAAGACCGATATTGACACAGAGCGAATGGATAGTCGCCTAGCGCATTTGTTGGAAGCGACGCAGTCAATGTTAGTGAGATGCAAGGGTCAGTGGTTGAATAGAAGGCTCAGAAAGTGCATAGCAATGATTAATCGAGAAATTGAAGACCATTGTCGGCTACTGTGCAAGCAGCAATGGGATGAAGTATGTAATTCTATTGATGGTCGCATTAAAACGGGATGTGGCTGGAGCTTGCTCAGACATTTACTAGATGAGACAAGCACTAAATCTAATCAGAGGACGGTGATATGTAAGCTGATCCATCAGGCGTGTCGGGACTCCACGGAGGAGGAGTTGCTGAAGGTACTAGCTGACAGATACCTTCCGTTGGAGACCTGGCGCGATACACCTGACGTGGTTTTGGAATATCGTGGGGATGAGAATAGCGATATGGATGAGGAATTTGCTGAAAGTGATATAAGGGTGGCGCTGCAGGATCTCAATGGTCGATCGGCATCAGGGCCGGATGGCATCACGAATAAAATGTTACGGAATTTAGATGAGTGGTCCATTGAGTTCCTAACACGGGAGTTAAGCAGCCGATGGAAGGAAGGCTGTTTCCCGGAAGAGTGGAAGCTTGCAACTACTGTTCTGATACCCAAACCGGGGAAAGTTATAGGGCTTGAAAATCTCAGACCCATTTCCCTGACATCGTGTTTGGGGAAAGTCGCTGAGCATGTCATTTTAAATAGGCTAACGCGCTATGTTGAGTGCAATGGGGTATTTCCACACTCGATGATAGGATTTCGGCCCGGCCTCTCGACTCAGGATGCTATAATCAGGATTAAGCATCAGCTACTTGATCGGCGGACAAGGGATACTAAGGTACTACTTGGACTTGATGTAGAAAAAGCTTTCGATAATATCCAACATTCTTTCATTGTACGGGTGCTATCGGACTTGAATCTGGGGAAGCGGCTTTTCCATTTTGTCAAGGCTTTCCTTAGGGGTAGAAGGACATGTCTTAGGTTAGGGGAGATCAAGTCGGAAGTCTTTAAATTGGATTGCCGTGGTACGCCGCAGGGATCCGTACTATCGCCTATGTTATTCAATCTTGCGATGTCAAATTTGGCTGATATGCTGGACACTGTACAGGGAATTCGCTATACTATCTACGCGGATGACGTTACTATATGGAGTGTCGGTGGTAGTGACGGGGAGCTTGAGGCTAGGTTGCAGGAGGTGGTAACACTTACGGAATAGTATTTAGGTCTTGTGGGGATCAAGTGCTCCACTAAAAAGTCGAAATCTAAGAAGCTGGGTCGTAGGCCGAAGGATTCGGTAGCGGAAGTTGAGGCTTGCATTAGAATCCACACTAGGGATGGGTCGTTGATACCGAAAGTTGAGGCTATCAGGGTTCTAGGTTTGGTAGTTGAAGCGAATGGATCGAATAACAGAACCATTCAGCGTATTACCAAGAAGACGGAGGCGGACATAAGACTTATCCGAAGGATCTCTAATAGGCATAGGGGTTTAGGCGAAGAGGGCGCGATGCGGCTAGTTCACGCATTTATACTGTGTCATTTCTCGTATGTGGCAGCTATGCTAAATTGGAATAGGGGGGGAGAAAGATAAGTTGGAAGCTTTAATTAGAAAAGCCGTTAAAGCGGCGCTGGGTCTGCCTGTGAGTACGTCAAACGATATGTTGTTGCGCCTGGGTTTGCATAATACTTTGGATGAAATTGCCGAGGCTCAGCGTACGGCACAGAGAGAGCGGTTGCTAGGTACACCAGCGGGTAGGCATATCTTAGAGTCAATCGGAGAATCGGTGGCTGTGTCGCGTGATGGGGCACGGCTACACGAGTTGAACGTTAACCTTCGGACGAATATCATGGTTCGTCCGTTTCCACGGAATGTGCACCCTGTGCACAACGTAGGGAGGCGGATGGCAAGAGCTAGGGCTTTGTTGCGAGAAGCAAAAGATCAGGAGGAGTAGTCTGCGTTCGTTGACGCGGCATGGATTAATGGCAAAGATGGTTATTCGGTGGTGGTGGTAGATGGAAAAGGAAGCGTTCGAAATGCCGCTTCCATTTATACAAAGGATCCGGGGGTTGCTGAGCAGGTGGCTATTGCTTTAGCACTACTTGATTCAGGAAGAGTTTCGATGTTTAGTGACTCGCGATCTGCGATTAAAGCCTTCTCGAGGGGACTTGTTGCGGAACCGGCTTACAGACTGCTGCAGGGTAGGGATATCACTTCGCATACAGTTACTTGGTTTCCGGCGCACATGGGGTCAGTGGAGAGAGCCCCGCGTAACCTCAACGAGGTGGCGCACAGGGAGGCACGAGGATTAGTGTGCCGTGCCCTCCCTGATGGGGCTGTATCTCCCGCTCCTGAGTTCAGGGACCAGATGTTAACCTACAAAGAGATCATCAAGCACTATTACTTAGAGCGTAGGGAATTCCCCCTGCCACATTCTAAATTAAATAGGCCACAGGCGGTTACATTGAGGCTTCTGCAGACACGGACGTACCCTAACCCGGTAGTCATGAATAAAATTAATCCGGACTGTGGGGTTTCAGTCTATTGCCGTAAGTGTGGGGGTTTGGTCAATTTAGAACACATGCTCTGGCGCTGCTCGGCGTTGGCCGGTGATGGTTCTCAAGGTGAACGGTGGTGGCAGCGCATGCAGCACAGTGAAGTGCTAGCGGACCAACTCGGGGCTGTCCAGAGGGCCCGTTTGGCGGCAGAGGGGCTCGGCCTCTCTGTCTCGACGTGGGAGCGGCCCGCATCAGTCCCAGACTGATTCCTCAGGACCCAAATGAAGTTCTTCATACTATAACATACCCCCGAATCTCAACGAGATGGCTCATAAGAGCGCGCGAGAACAGACCCTCCGCGACGCCACCCTCGAGGGTACAAACCATCTGCAAGTCAACAGGGATGCCCCCTCTATATACAACGAGCTCACAAAACATTTATATCTCAGCCGAAGAGAATTTGTACTCCACACCCCACATTAAAAAGGCCACAGGCACTTACTTTAAGACTGCTACAAACAAACACTTATCCCGCACCAAGAAGACTACATTTCTACATGGCAGAGGAATATCCTAACACACAGTGTGCAGACTGCAATGCACCACTTGACTTAGAACATCTGCTCTGGTCGTGCAACTGAACCAACGAAAATTTAGTCAAGGATCGGGACAGGCTAAAGGCCGCGATTCGCAGCCCGGACCTGACCGAGCAACTATGGACCGTCCAGCAAGCCCACGACGCGACCAAAGGGCTCTGCCTGCCGGTTCCAACGTGGGAGCAGCTCACTTTGTGAGGCAATTCACAACTTGCAGGACCTAATGTTTTCCTTCCTTCCTTCCTTCCTTCCTTCCACTGGGGTGGAGATTGAAGACCCACGAAGCTGTATTATGGTGCGAATTATGTATTTCTAATTATGACTATTGCGATATGATGGTGTAATTGGTTATTTGAAGTATTAAAGAATGAGAAATATATATGATCCGGTGGTTTTCATTTCTTTAGTGACCACAGGGACCATGGCCTTATAGTCGGCACGGTACACCGTCATAGGGTGTACGGCAAAGGTTGGCACGTTCTTCATAAACACGTCACCAACGCCGCACGCTTTCGGTGCGAACGCGGGCAAAACGCCGCCGCCGTTGACAACAGTTCTGCACGTTGCTGATGCTGCTACTTGTCCAAGTTTATACAGCTCCTCAGAATTTTGAGAATGACAGCCCATATACATATGTCATGAAACAAAACACCGGCAGCGCATGTCTTTTATGTTAAATATTCTCAGAATCAAATATTAGAACTGCGAAACAAGAAATGCTCGAGCCAATGAGAGTTTTTTTTTATTGCGATAGCAATTATATGGACACTCAAAAGCAGATTTCTGCCGTCGGCGTCGCCGTCGCCGTCGCCGTGAGGTTCGGTATGACGTCAATGGAGATGAAATCGTGGCCGCGCGCCACCGAACGCTGTATGTGCGAGTGAAAGGGCGCGAGGGACGCGCTCTTTCACGGGGAGTGAACGCACGGCGGAGAACAAACGCGCGTTCTGCGCCGTGCTTCCTTAAGGGCTGCAGAAGTAGGCGTCTCTTTCCTCCTTTACAATCACCATATATGTAGAGCAAGCGCCTTCTTCCGATGCGCGAGAGGCCGTGGGGGAGGGGGGGAAGGGGGAGGGAAGGGAGGCGACGTTTAGCTGCGGCACCAAGTGCCTATTTATATCAGAGGCTCCGGCAACAGTCACCAACGCCGCACGCATTTTGAGCGAACGCGGGCAAAACGCCGACGGCGTCGACAACAGTTCTGCGCGTTGCCGGTGCTGCTGCATTTCCAAGTTTATACAGCTGATAAAGCTAACATCATTACTCCGTATAGCTCTCTACAAATTTGCTATCGCAATTGATGCTTCACCTTTCAGGTGAAAACTGCGACAACTTTTATTGCGATAGCAATTATATGGACACTCAAAAGCAGATTTCTGCCGTCGGCGTCGCCGTCGCCGTCGCCGTGAGGTTCCGTATGACGTCAATGGAGTTGAAATCGTCGCCGCGCGCCGAACGCTGTATGTGCGAGTGAAAGGGCGCGAGGGGCGCGCGCTTTCACGGGGAGTGAACGCACGGCGAACAAACGCGCGTTCTGCGCCGTGCTCGCTTAAGGGCTGCAAAAGCAAGCGTCTCTTTCCTCCTTTACAATCACCATATATGTAGAGTAAACGTACCTTCTTCCGACGCGCGAAAGGTTGTGGGGGAGGGGGGGAGGGGCAGGGAAGGGAGGCGACGTTTAGCTGCGGCACCAAGTGCCTATTTATATCAGAGGCTCCGGCAACAGTCACCAACGCCGCACGCATTTTGAGCGAACGCGGGCAAAACGCCGACGGCGTCGACAATAGTTCTGCGTGTTGCCGGTGCTGCTGCATGTCCAAGTTTATACAGCTGATAAAGCTAATATCATTACTCCGTATAGCTCTCTACAAATTTGCTATCGCAATTGATGCTTCGCCTTTCAGGTGAAACTGCGACAACTTTTTTCTTCACGCGGACACGACCATCGGAGACTGTGCCCTTAACATATTCGCTGTAAAAATAGTGCAGTTTCACCCGAAAAGCGAAGCATCCATTGCGATAGCAAATTAGTAGAGAGCTAAACGGAGTAAGGGTATAGTTTTATCAGCTGTATAAACTTGGACATGTCAACGCGCAGAGCTGTTGTCGACGCCGTCGCCGTTTTGCTCGCCGTCGCACCTAACGCGCGCAGCGTTGGTGGTTCTTGCCGGTGCCTCTGGCGGCGGCTCGGGGGTTTTCGAGGAGATCAGAACGGGACACACGTCGAGCAGCGTTGGAAGTCTTGACCACCTTCTCACCTCGCAACGTTTTATTGCGATAGCAATTATATGGACACTCCAAAGCAGATTTCTGCCGTCGGCGTCGCCGTCGCCGTCGCCGTGAGGTTCCGTATGACGTCAATGGGGATGAAATCGTCGCCGCGCGCCGCCGAACGCTGTATGTGCGAGTGAAAGGGCGCGAGGGACGCGCGCTTTCACGGGGTGTGAACGCACGGCGGAGAACAAACGCGCGTTCTGTGCCGTGCTCCCTTAAGGGCTGCAGAAATAGGCGTCTCTTTCCTCCTTTACAATCACCATATATGTGGAGCAAACGCGCCTTCTTCTGACGCACGAAAGACCGTGGGGGGGGGGAGGGGGAGGGAAGGGAGGGGACGTTTAGCTGCGGCACCAAGTGCCTATTTATATCAGAGGCTCCGGCAACAGTCACCAACGCCGCACGCATTTTGTGCGAACGCGGGCAAAACGCCGACGGCGTCGACAACAGTTCTGCGTGTTGCCGGTGCTGCTGCATGTCCAAGTTTATACAGCTGATAAAGCTACTATCATTACTCCTTATAGCTCTCTACAAATTTGCTATCGCAATTGATGCTTCGCCTTTCAGGTGAAACTGCGACAATTTTTTTATATAAATACGCATTTTGTGCCTCAGGTAAACGTCGCCTCTTCTCCCTACCTCCTGTCCCCGACGGCCTTTCGCGCGACGAAAGAAGTCGCGTTTGCTCGCTCCCCATGAAAGCACGCGTCAATAGCGCGCTTTCACTCGCACATACAGCATACGGTGCGCGGAGACAATTTCATCGCCATTGGACTTCATACGGAACCTCACGGCGACGGAGACGACGATGCCGATGGCAGAAAGCCGCTTGGAGTGTCCTTATAATTGCTATTACAATAAAACATAGAAAGTGAAGATTACTCATACACTATCCATCTGTATAGAGGGTGTCCGAGCTATAACGCAGCACGATTTAAAAAAAGAGCAACGGCGTTACGCGAAGCAAACCTAGTGTGTATTGTTTACAGTACAGTGGAGTTGGCGCCAGTAATTTTTTCGTTACTGAGATTTAATTAGGTTTTTGTAATTAGATATCTAACTTGAGAAGTACTGTCCTAATTATCAAAGTGGCAATGAGAAAGTTGTAGAGCAACATGAAAAAACTACCGATACAGCTCTCTGTTGCTTAATACGTGCTACATATATGCGTTTTTCCTAGTGTGAAAGAAGCCCGCGAATACACACAGAATAGCCGTGCGACTGGCCGCTCGAGGCACTTTGCGTGCATTTGCGAGCTTCTTTCACGCTCGGAAAAACACTTTTAGTAGCACGCATTGAGCATACAGAAAGCTGTATCGGTAGTTTTTCATGTTGCTCTACAACTGTCTCATTGCCACTTTGATAATTAGGACAGTACTCCTCGAGTTAGATAAATAAATACAATTACCTAATTAAATCTCAGTAACGAAAAAATTACTGGCGGCAACTCCACTGTACTGGAAACAATACACACAAGGTTTGCTTCGCGTAAAGCCGTTCCTTTTTTAAATCGTGCTGCGTGATAGCAGGGTCACCCTGTATAGCACTATTTTATCAACGTTTCTTCTATTCAAATGCCAAAACACCAATTGTACAGCCGCGAGATGCGCCATATCAGCCTTATTGTGCCTTGCATCTGTATCAAGTATAATTCTCAGTGATGGCAGTGTACAAAGGTGGCTTTGAGATTGACCATCGTTTGCGGACTGGTAATGTTGCTCGGAGTGCTGATACGCAATCCTGAAGGCGAGTTCGAGTACGTCGTATTAGCTCGCTAGAAAAGGATGATTATCATGCTGCATAAAAGTTTAAAAAGATGTCTGGAAGTTTCTCTTGGTCGTACTACTCCGTAATTTAGCGTAGTGCCCTAATTTCTAGGTGGAAAGAGAATTATTCAACTTATTGGTCAAGAAAGTAATTTAGTCAA